>NC_048449.1:19897086-20083306 GCF_004353265.1 Vitis riparia | reverse complement strand
GCGAGCAACAACCTCCTCCACAATGTCCGCAATCCACGTATTCAAGCTGGTGTGTGAGGCCAACTTCCTCCTTTTAGCAACGCCCTACGCCATAAACAAAAAACGAAAGCATTTAACTAAGTTAATTACAACTAAGAACAGAATATAAAACTCGAGATTTAAAAATTTATACCAACCTTATTAGCATGGACGACTACATTTCGCCTTATCTTAGAAATGCTGTACATCATCTGATACATTTGCAGTCTTTTGCAATATAGCAACAAATCGGCCTTCATTAGCAACAAATCGGCCTTCATTAGGCACATATTGAGTCCAGTCCCGTTGATGAGTCCACTTATGCATCTTTGCCAAGACAATTTCCACCAGTCCTACCCTTAAAAATCGAGAATATCATTGGCAACTAACTGATAAAAAAACTTCCAGAAGGCCCCAAAAATATGGGGTGTAGAGGTAAGTTGAGCATCCTTCGTCTGCATACAATAGAAAATTTAAGTTAAAAATAGAGAATATCAAATTAATAAATTAAAATATAAAATAAACAAGTTATAACAATTTTTTGTCACCTAGAAAAATGGGACCCCTCCAACAAGCTAAGGAAATCATCAAAATCCCTAGTTCGGAGTTGTACCCTTTCTTTTGCTAAAATGCTTCTCATAAAGTCTGTGAAAGCAATGAGACCACTGATATGATGATCATTAGAAATACAAATCAATTTTGCCCTCCCCTCTTTTATAACCACATTTTTTCTCTTTAAATTTCCATGATGTATGCCTTTATCTAAGACAAAAATAACATCTCTTAAAATATCCCTGAGAATGTTAAAAAACATAAAATCAAACACAATACAAAACAAAAATATGACACAAAATAACAATAATAATAATAACAACAACAAAACCAAACAATATACTCTCTCACCTTGCAATTTGTTAAAATTCTTTAGAAGGATCACCTAAATGAGTTATGATCTTGTTACTGTTATTGTGCGGCCATCCATGTAGCGTATCATCAAATTCTTTATAAAAACAAAGGGGTTCTCCTTTCACTTTTTTTTTCAAGAGTGGCCGTAAGATAAACTCGCTATGAAAGCGAACTGCAATCTCATAGAATCTGTCAGCATTTTCGTCAATGTGGGCAACACGCCAGCCATGGCCCTCGAGTTAGGTTGCAGTGAAGGCCCCATCTTATTGGATATGAAATTGATAAACACAAGCAAATATTTCAATTATTCTAATTTGTAATTTCTACCAATATCTCATTCTTTTTTCATAAATAACTAAATAAATAAGTAGGTGTTTAATGATAAGAAATTGAGTCAAAACATCAAGAAAAAAAGTATTGATGAGTAAATAAATAAGAATTACTTATATAAGTCGATTTTCAGTTAAACATTCCTACAAATGACTTCTATATTCTAAAGTATCATGCAAATAGAGTGAATTAGTGTATCATGCCTATGGTGCCAAGTTCAACTCTCATATCAATGGTTTTTTATTGCATGAATTTGAGTTATATCACAACTCTCTAACATGCCCCATTGTCCCCTGCACATTGGGCAAAGCCAAAAGTCTGCTGAGACATGCTCCCAAATAAACCTTCACTTTCTTTTTTAAACAAAATTTTACCTTATAATAACTTTATACATTATAAGAAAGGTTAATTTTTCATTTATAACTTATATTTTGTTTTGACTTTATCAAAATTCCAACCATCAAACGACAACCACCGTGAGATAGTTATATTAACATATCATATATATATATATACTTAAACTAAAAGTTGTATCACTCTCAACTAATTATCAAAAGAAAACCTTACAATTCATCAATGAAATTATGAAATTTTTTAAAATTTCTCTTAAAAAAATTACTAAAATTAATGAAAGTTGTAAAATTAAAGAAAATTTACACCAGCAACTTTCCCAGGAGAAATTGTTTCGGCAAAAGATGAAGGGGTTGTACAAATAGGATGAAGTCTGGGCATTTGGTAGAAGGATAAATCAGAAGGAAAAACATATTCACTGGAGAGAAGAGAAACTGGGTTTTGCCTTGAAGGAGGTATTGAAACAAAATGAACACAGCAATACCAAAAATCTGTCTAGCTAAAGGCTCCACCACTAGGAAAGCAAATGTGTTTTGAGGTTAAGAGATCACAAGACTCTGTTAGCTGTTCTTCATGGGTCATTTGGTTTCAAAATCATCCCATAATAAAAAATGCAGTATCAAAGACCTAGCTGCTCATCACAAAAGAAAATCCCAACTCCGAGAAATCAGAATAGGAAGTAAAACTTGCTTATTATCAAAATCCCATGGATCATCATACAGAAATCAGTCAGAAACAGTAATAATGAAAATCCAAGAAAAAACACCATGATGGAAGTGCGACCATCAGAAACAGCACATCTCATATTTAAATATCGGATAGTCACCAATCCAACAAAAGAGATCGGTACTGGTAAATTTGTACAACTAGGAAACATTGCGAACCCTTATTAGTCGTAAGCTCACATTCTCCATAAATAGCAGTTGGGACAATCGAAGCAGAAAACATTGCAATAAAACCTGTACTAATGTGTCTCAAGTAGGTGAGGATATCCAAACAATTCCCGTTCTCTCTTTCAAACAGAGTTGGTGAGTGGTATAGCTCATAGTACAAAACTTCAGAGGATTTATAAAGGTCAGCCACAAGTAAGTCTTCCCTGGTGATTCTGTAACACAATTAGTTCAGAGGAAACTGCAAGAAACTAATCCAAGTTCCCTCAAAATCATCTAAATACAAGCAATCTATTACTGGGTCATGATTCCCTGTAAGGTCAGCTGAGAATGAAGGACAAACTCAAGAGTATGGCACACCAACTAGTCCCGGATGAGGAATATAAGATTTCCAGTTGAGGATGACAATGTCTCAGAACCATGGTGAGAGAGAATCAAGCAGCTACAAATAATCACAAGCTGATCAAGGGTGGCCACACATCAGAAGTTATGGAGATTGATTCCTGCAAACACAAGAATGAACATAAAATTTTGTTAATATAAATGAAAGTGCAAAACTAAAATTTTCTTAAAAAATTTAAAAATAAAACACAAAGGTCCAATGATATCTGTCTGTCTTATTTTTTTAATGGTAGATATTAAAATCTAATGAAGGTTAAAATTATAACTATAACCATTTTCTTACATTTTATAGAAGATGAGCATGATAATTTGTTTTAATGTCCTAATCGAAAATGGTATCTCTTTCTATCCGAAGGATACAATCTAGGGCTTCTCAACACATTATATTTGTAAAGAAACAAACTTTGTCAGCACAAAATCTATGTAAAGATATACTTGGAAAACCAAGACTATTTTATGTTTTTTTAACATATTCAGTAGATTGCCAAGTGAATTGGAGAATTTTCAACCTACAAATCCTCTAGCATTTCTCAATTCACAGAAACATCTGTCACTGCAACATCATTCTATACACTGCTAAACATTTTGTACTGTGTGAACATCACAACATTTCTCAACCGCCTAAAAATAATATGTTTTTTCTATTTACAACAGGACCTAAGAAACAAAATGATTAACAGAACATGAATTACAGAGTGATTTTCCAATATTCAGGGCAAGCTAGCTGACATCATCTCATGATCGTGTTACATGTGCATACATGCATGTATAGCAGAGAACAGAAAGTTTGTAACAAAACAAGCATGCTCATGATATATAGAATCCAATCAATAAAATTGGAACATAACAATGATGGTCCAATTGGACAATGCCATTCTTCCTAATATTTTTACCACATTGCAAAGTGATAAGTGGTGTTTAGAAGCCAAAAACCTTTTGAACTGAATGCATTTTAAGCACTTTCTGAATACATCCAATCACCATTTCCATGCATTGAGATAATAAAGCATGTGGTAAAAGTGGTAGAGAAACAGCATTACTCTATGAATATTGAGGACCATGCATGCATTATGCTCATGTTAATGGGTAGATGCATGTTAAGCACAGAACAAAAGTTTGGTCCAAAAGAATGTGTTCTCATGTGTATATAGAACTTGAACAGGAGAGTTACAGTTACAGTTAGCCGAGTGTTGACTGGCCTGTCCAGGTTCTATTAGACTTAACTCCATATCATGAGTGGCTGTCCAACCAGGTTCATATGCTTCAAGAAAACCAATCTTTGCCTTGTTTGGTAGATCATGAGGATGAACAAATGGAACCCCTGGTGGCCACCCGATCTCCATTCTTGTATTGGCACAAGGACTGTCAAGTGTATGGATGTGACTCTCACATTCCTTCAGATTACAGAACCTCAACTTGATGCCCTTCTTATCTGCAATATCCTGAACTCTCTCCTTGAGAACTCTTTGTGCCTCTAGTCGTAACCTCTTGGAAGGTGGGAGAGGTTTGCATCTAGAATTATTCTTCCTCCTCCTCATCAAGGGCTTCATAGATCCTGTACCAGCATTTCATCGATCCAAGGACCTGTTATTAAAAACTTCTTACTAAGAGCTAAACACAAAAATAAATACTCAAAACAAAATAGCAAAAAAAATAATCCTATACAAAGGTGATACAACTGACAATGGCAATAAAATATTGTTAGGATTTCAATTTTCTTGGTGATACAACTGACAATGGCAATAAAATATTGTTACGATTCTCTCTTTTTACCCAGAAAAAAAATGGCATTGGCAACTTATGATGTGGTGACTGCTCTCTGCTAAAATGATATAGAAATGGCGTTTGTATTGCCTAACTGTTCTATCAGAGTTGTAACCATTTGAACCTCACAAGGCTGACTTCTCTACAAAATGCCAATTGAACAAGAAACCAACTTCATGAGAGTCCAAACTACGATGCTGCAATTATTAAGCTTGCATCATCTTTACCATGTTCATAAATTGGCATGTCAAGGATATCAAACATGCCGAGATATGAATTATACCCTACTATAATTACAGCTGATATTGACCTTTATCAATATAGACATATAAATATGTAAAACATTCTAGTTACATAAGTAGTATAATTTGAATAAGTAATTAACCAGTGAGCTGATCCAGTTAATGGAAACATTGATGAAGGATTAACCTAAAGTAAAGCAGAGCTCCAAATGAATTCATAAATTTTGAGAATGAAGTGACAACTCAAAATATAAATAATAACAATCATCTGATGGGAGAAGTGCAACAACTAGTTTCTATGTTTGCTTCTATCCCCAGTGATTGAGAGCACACCTTTGACTAACTTAGCACAAGGCTAGAGGGTCCTTAAGGCCAAGCACTTATACCTTAAGGTGTTTAGTTTACACCTTGAACCAAAATGGGCTCTGAGAAATAAGGCTCCATAAGACTTAATCTTTATTTGCAAAAATGCTATTTTACCGTGCCAAATTGACAGCTTTCTCCTCAAGATTATATCCAAGGTGCTTATAATAAAAAATTAAAAAACCAAATTAAAAAATAAATAAATAAATAAGAATCTACTGCACCATTCTTTTATCTTTCATTTTGTTCTGCAATTGAGAAACTCAACCAGGGGCAGATCCAGAAATTGTCTATTAGGGAGCAAGCAGACATGCAAAAATGACACTTGGTCTATTGTTCAATATGTTGTCATTTTTGAGGTTCATCCTATTAGTTTTAGGGCCATCTTTGTATATACCAACAAAAACAAGGAAATCATAAATGGCAAAGGGAGGGGGAAAGAGAGAGAGAGAGAGAGAGGAGGGAACAAGATGAAAACTGCATTTGAGATGGATAACAATTGAGTTGTTTGGGAAGTTTTTAGTATTTCAATTTTTGTGGAACATGAAATGAGGAAAAAATCAGGAAGAGAAAGATATGGCATTAATACTTACTCCGCACACCTCAATCAATGTAATTTGGGGATTGACCAGACTAAACTCATATTCACAGAAAGAAACAGTAAACAAAACTGTTTCAAGACAGAAATACAAATAGCAATGCAAATAGATAGAACTGCTCAACCCGTGGATATCCCAGAAACATCCATTTTTTTATTAGGCCCAAAAATAAATACATAAATAAAACCAGCAAGCCAATAAATATGCACTTCAAGGCATTAACATCCATAATTTGTATTTTGGTGTATTAATTGTAGATTTTTAGGAACTTGAAATTTTTAGTATAATAAAATTCATTATTAGACCAATTGGAGCTTGGAACTAAAATTATTGTTCAAACAGTTTATTTTGTGGATTTTTGATGTAGAAATCCATTAAATTGTCATATTTTTAAATTCAAGGTTACTACATCTTTATCTGATCAAAAAAAAAAAAATTACCATACCTTTTAACATTCAATGCTTTCACATGTCTAATAATGATGAATGTCTACATTTACCTCTTTTAAGTTCACTATCTTTATTAAAGCTGGTAAAATACTTCACTATTGAAATACAAATGTGGCCCTTATGTGGGTATATTTTTTTCTATTTATTTCCCTTATGTAACAAAAAAAAATGACAACAAAAATTAGGATACATAGTACAGAAAAATAGTAAGACAAAAAGGACAAGAAAAGAGAGCATGTTTTAGGTGGAATTGTATAATACATGTTAAAGGCAAATGCTAAAGATTGAAGCCTAAGTAGCATTATTGCTCTGATAAATAATGACATATATGAGAACAAAAGACATGTATTTCAAATTCAGTATGCTATCTTAAGGAAGATGATGAAGAATGAGAAGTTTTTAACATATAGGCTTTTTTTTTTTTTTTCTTTTTTGAGCTTCTTTTGGTCACTTTAGGATGGATAATTAATGACCTTGAAAAATTAAACCTTGAACATAAAACACAAACATACGCATATAGTCATGGTTGTACATGAACATCATTTCTTAGTATATTGGCTGTTGACTTTTAGGAACTCAGTCATTTTAACAAAACAGTATTAGCAAACTAATTGAAACTTGGATGTTAAAATTATAGTTCATAATCTAGAAAGTTCATTTTGTGAATTTTATAATGCACCTCTACATTAAAGTGTCATATTTTGTTAAGTTGACTTCATAAAAAAAATCTAGCATTTAGCGTTGAGATATGTTGATGAATACCTATATTTACCTTTTCAATCTATCTTTCATGAAACTGGTTGCATAAATGTTGAATACTTCATTCTTGCAATGTATATGTTTCATAAATGTACAAATATTTTTCCAGTAAATGTTCAGTATATATATAAGAAGAGAAAAAAGCCAAAAAAAAAAAAAACTTAAAACACAACATATACTACAAAAAATAGGAAAATAATATACACTAGTATTTAAAAGTTGACAACCACAACTGGAAAGATAGGAATGTTTACCATGCATGGAATTCCAATAGTTCACAACTGAGTTTTGGAAAAAAGGAACAGATCACCACAATTCAATAAAGGCAAGAAACAACTTAAAAGATGGATGACCAAGTCAGTAATACTAACACATCTACCACAGCAGAAAATTGAACAGTTTCAAATAATTGTGTTCTTTGGCATCATATTCAAAATCTGTTGACCATAGTGTAGTTCATTATGCATTCTTGTTCAACATAAGCATGAGCTTTTTTTGGTAGATCTGAGATTCATTAGGTTATAGCCAACTCTACAGATGGACAAGTCAGGCCTTAGTTATCTAGGTCCATGTGATGTGGGAAACATTTCTGTTTCTGGATTACATATATTGAAGCAAAAAATATAAAATAATCTTTAAGGAAAAGGAAGTACATGTGGAAGAAATAATGAACCACAACGGAGCATGGTTCTTAGGCCTCATATTGAACTTTCTTTAGAGTAGTTTGTTCAAGGGTTCAAATAGAGCTCAAACCTCATCATGCTTTTTATTAGGATAGGGCTGAATCACAATGTCAGTCATCTTATTCTTGGTAGGGACTCATGGTTCATACATTCCTTTCTTTTATGAAACTTTCAATTATTAATTACCAATATATATATAGAAGATAACAATACAAATGATAACAAATTAGCTATGATGGCTAAAAATATAGAAGAGGTCAAGGAGAATAAAAAATGATAATAAATGAGATAAACAGAGAAGAAAACAGAGTCCTAATGTCAATACTTTTCCATAGTAAAAGGCAACTGATTTTGTGAAGGAATAAAACATTGCTTCAGGGTGACATGGAGCCCCACTTCAGCCAAAAAAGAGAACCAAAGACGGTATATATCACTAAAAGAACTATTTTTAAGCAATAATTTTTAATTAGTCCATCCAAACATGTTATGCAATTTCATACTACTTCAGCAACTAAAAAGTGAACATTTTCATTTAAAAACTGAGAGCCTACCATCTTGGGCTGTAGGAAAATTGAAACTTGGGAAATTGTTTCTGTTAAAAAGTTGCTCGGTGGGGTGGGATCTCTGCATAAAGTCATCCACTGGTACTGGAAGCTGAAACTGAGCTTCAACCCCATGACCAGCTGCCCTCATCTCCGAACAATTGAGACTGGTCATGGATTTGGGCATGAGTTTGAAAGCTAGAGAGCATCGTCCATACATATTACCCTGCATATTACTAATCTCTGTTCGGTGTAGTGCAGGGCCAACATAGCCAGCAGTTGCCTGGTAGAGTGCGAGTCCAGGATAAACAATGGCTTCTTGGGGACCAAGATCCCCATCCACAAGAATCCAACGACCATGAAAGTCTCTTACATGTAAGCCTGCTTTATCTGACTTGACAAGTGTTATCAGGCTTTTATCAACTTGGTGCTCATGATCAGAAAACATAACTAATTGGCCATCCTCTTGGGTAGTTAAATTATGATGTTGTGGTCCCTGAAAGGATGGCCTTCCATAACAGCAAACAGACAGTACAGAAGATGATATTTCACGACTTCTCAAGGGAACATTATCGAGTATTTCAGTAAAAGGCGAGCTACGCAAGTTCAAATAGAAGCTGATAGCATCCAGAATATCCCGAGCTGCTTTGCCAAGCAGAGAAAATATATCTGGCAAACCAGCTGGAGGGAATTCCAAACCGCTATTTGATTCTGGAGGAGTTAAGCCTGGTCTGAAATCATAGGTTTCTTGCCACTGTTGCGGATCTGCATAATAACCAGAGGTCTTGCACCACTCACGAGATTCATTGTTATGGATCATATCTGCAGCTGGGTAAGATGCTCTTTGATGGAAGTAGAGGTGAGCAGAATCCAAACCAGACCTTAGAAGGGCTCCATCACTTGAAGGAAATTGAATGATAGCAGCAGAATATTGAGCTAGTGATTGTGACAAAGTGGACACAGATAACTTATAAGAATCAGAAGGAAGGCCTTCACAAGCAATCAGATCGCAGAGTTTCACACGACCCAGAGATGGCAGGCCATTACCTGCCATGGAACCCTTTCAAGTGATAACTATTTGAGAGTATAATAGATTATATATACTGTCTTGACTGCACAAATGAAAATTGCTTTAGTCAGAGGAAAAAGAAATTATTATTATCATTGGCTTAGTGCAAGAAAAATATTCAACTAACCTGACACTACAAATTTGTTATTACAAGTATATTATATTACACTACTCCCCAAAAAAAGACATGCAAATAAAAGGGAAGAAAGCATTACATTTAGGATATCCAAGGAAAAGTGAAAATACAGATGCAGTTGATTGCTTTAGTTCAGGCAATGACATAGTACTGTTATGGGAAGTTCCAGTTTTCCAACAATAGTTGAACCAAATTCCAACTAAGATAGATCAATGTACAGATACACAATTAATGATACTCCCACAGTTATTTAAGAATATTTAGTGATAAATTTTGTGCCAAAGTTTCAGGATAATAAGGGAGTGGGGAAAAAACCTTCTTATCCAAATACGGACAAAAACCTTCAATATTCAAACAGTTGGCAATAATTATGAGTGCCAATGATTTAGAAGAGATGTTCTCATATATCTTACCAACACATCAGAACCAAATGTAGAAGCAATACAGCAATTAAACCTTGAATTTGTTCTCCAGAATCTCTCTATTAGTGGGCCATTGTTTAGAAAAGGTTACAATAATTAGTTCGTGCAGCAAGAAAAATAATTTCAGGGTTTACTAATGAAATATAGATAGAAAAAGGCACAGTTGAGAGACAATAATTAGCTAAGGAACTATTCGGAAACTGTTTTTAAAAATAGTTTTCTGTTCTTTAAAATAAAATGGCTTTCTAACATCAAAAGCACATTTGGCAAAGTTCATATTAAAACAATTTTTTGAAAATTTGTTTTGAAAACAAGGTGATTTTTAATAACAAGTTTGAGGTGCTTTCAGATTTTTTTACAGAGTGCTCTCACTTCTTAGTATCAATTAGAAATATGGAGAATAAGCTGAGAGCTTTTGTGTTGTATATAATTGCAAAATATCTTCACAGGGAATAGACCTGGAAAATTGTTTTTTATCTTTGAATTCCCAAACAAAATTTTGTTCCTAAAAACTAATTTTATTCATCAAAAACTAATTTTGAGAACTAATTTCAAAAACCTTATGAAACAAAACCTGAATTTTGGATAAACAATTTTGAGGATTGCAAATACTATAGGCTTTCGGGTGTTTAGGTCAAGCTTTAATCTTAAAAAGAGGTTTAGGACTATGATGGAAAGATCTACCTCCAGAAAAATAAAGAAAACAGAGGCTGATTGAGTGTAAAACATCCCAAAATATGTCTTAAAAAATTTATAAAATAAAATAATAAACCCTGAAATCTCTTCACAAGAAATTTTATAATACCCATTCATTACTCATGATTTTGCCCCAGTTTTGCCTAAAGGGGAAAAAAATACAAACAAGCAAAGCTACATCTATATGCAACATTCTCTCATAATTTCCTCCTTTTTAATTTTTATGGCTTTATTTGGACATCAGAAATTGCAAGTGGGAAAGGGAAGTTGGAGGTAAATGGGAAAGAAAAATAAAACTAAAACAAGTTTGAACTCAATAAATTTCCTTTTTCAGTATTTCTCCAACTTTATTAGCATTTTAAATGAAAAATGAAGTATTTGAAAAAATGCAGAAGTCCTCAAATAATTTTTGTTGTATTTCATTTTCCGAGAATTTGATATATGTTCCTATTTTTTCCCCTTTCTCTGTGTTTTCCAAGAATCCAACTAACCGTAATCTTTCTCCCAGGAATTATGATTAGCATAATGGTGGCAAGTTCCAACTACCATCATAACAAAAAACTTCGCAGAAAACAATTCACAATTGTGTTCCCTAAAATGTACATTTATTTTTAAACAGAATCCCTCCTAGAACTATCAAAATTATTATTTCTCCCAATTCCATTTCCAGATGTAGTTAAAGTGTCACCTTTTATTTTCCAAATTTCATTAAAGTTTCCCATTTTCATCTGCAAATGTTGTTAAAGAATATAAATTCCCTCAAACTGATTCAAAACCACACCAACTTGCAAGCAAACAACTTCCTATACTCATTTCTCAGCAATCAAACACAGCCAAACTCATTCAAAATTACACTAACCATGCAAACAACTTCCGAGAGCCATTTCTTGGCAAGAAACATATGCAAACTTGGTCAGAACTCATACTAAATGAAAAAAGTAAAACTAAAAAAATAATAATAATAAATAAATAAATAAATAAAACCCTTCCCCAATCATTTCTCGGGAACCAAACAGTGCGCAATCCAACATCCAAACTCCTCTAAAACAATACAAATAAACAATATAGATTAAAATCATCAACACTGAGATCATCTCACTAACACACTGAAACAATAGAAAAGGACAAAAAAAACTACTCCTATTGCGCAAGCAAACAAGTTTCCATAGCCATTTCTGAGCTGCCAAACACACCCAAAACTGACTCAAAACACCCACCACCTATAAAACCAACTTCCCCGACTCATTTCATAGCAACCAAACAGACCATAGCCTGACACCCCCAACTCATCCAACACCACAAAGTGATAAAATATATTCAAATCATAGAAACTGACATCATCTTACCCATACGGTAGAACATAAAGGAAAGAAATCAAAAACAAAATTCGCCAAAAACCCGTTCAAAGCCACTCCCACCATGCAAACAAGTTCCAAGACCCATTTCTCAGCAGCCAAACATACCCAAAAACTCTACAAAGCACCTTACCCGAACCATTTCTCGGCAACCACACAGGCACAATCCAATATCCAAAGTCATCCAAACCCACACGAAACAATAAAATAGATTAAACCCATTAGCACTAACAGCCTAACATTATCTCACCAATACAATCAACCAAAAAGGAGAGAAATCAAAAGCAAAAGGTTATCAAATTGAGATGAAAAATTAAGAAAAGGGTTTAAATTGACAGTAAATTTTTTCCCATTTAGGTCAAAACAAACAAAAAGAAAAGAAAAAAATACATCCCACAAATTAATAAATGAGAAGAGAATAAGAAGCAAGCGTACCACTCAAGTCTCAAGGCACCAACACACCCATCGCCCTTTTTCCTATTTTTCTATTGGGTCAGACTAAGGAAAAAAGCCTTATATAGTCTATGGCGGTTTGAGACAGCTTGAGACGGACAAATGATTCTTAAAGATTTTATTTTTTTTATTCCTTTAATTAGGCCTTCAAATTTTTAATTCTTTATATTTTCATATGATGCAAAATGAGAAAAATAAAAACAAACAAAACAAAAACACAAAAACAAAACAAAGATAGAAAACAGATTGAAAGGTTGTTTCACACTAAAAACAAAAAAAAAAACAAAGAAAATGCCTTTGACAACTAAAAACTATTTTTCATAATATTATCTAGTCTTTTTATAAAATATTTTTTAATTATTTTTTTTATTTTCACTTATTTTCTAAATATTGTTTTAAGAAATAATTGTACAAATATGTAAAGTAATTAAATATAAAAATTGTTTTTAAAATATATTAAAAATATGTTAAAAATATTTTAGACTTCTAAACAGTCTTTTGTTTTACAAAATCACATAACAGTTTTTAAAAACTATTTTTTTTCAAATTGTTTTAAAAAACAATTACTACACCGGCCATTTGCATCTCCTTTCTTGAAAATTTAAATAAATTAAATTAATGCTTAAGGGCTCATTTGGGAGGTAATTTTAACTTTAATAAAAGACTAAAGTCCAAATTGAAGTGATGACTTTTAAAACATGAAATATAAAAGCTCATTTGGCATGTTTTCTAAGCTTGTTTTTTAAAATAGTTATTAAATTTTAAAACAAAAGACCATACTCTTTTAGAATCTTACTCTTTTAGAATCTTATAAAAATAAGGTGTTTGGAAGTTGTTTTTAAAAATAAAAAACAAAAAAAATTGTTTGGATAAGTTATGTTTAAAAATAACTTTTTATTTTGGATTTGTAAAAACATTATAAATTAAATTTATATAATATTAATTAAATTTAACTCAAGTCTTATTAAAAATCAAATTAGTTTTGTAATTAAAAGTAAATTAAAAATAAATAGTTTTTAGTAAATCATGAATAGTAATATCATAATATTTTTATAAATATATATATATATATATATATATATTATTTTATTATATGTCAAAAATATGGGTACTAACTTCTTAAAAGTATAATTGATTTCTTTTTTTGATTAAAAATGAATAATAATAATAATTTAAAAATAATATTTATTAATAATACTTATTCAAAATAAATAACAAATAAAATTTAACTTTTTATCATATAAATAAGTGAAAATATTCAATTTATGTACATATTTAATACTCAATTACCAACAATGTATTATGAAATGTTCTAATTTAATATGTAATTAATAATATTAGTTTTTTGAATTTCAAATTATTCTTAAAAATTAAAAGATTCATTAAAAAAAATTAAATCATTAATTATATTTCACTTAATTTAGAATCTATTTGCCTAGTTAGAAAATTCAAAAAAATATAATTGTGTATATAAGAGGGAAAAAAAATCATGACTCATGATATATCAATTTTCATTTATAATTTTTTCTAGTGATTAGATTTATTTTTGAGTTCCAATTTATTTAAAAAAAAATTAAACTCAATAATAAGTTCAATACAAAATGTCATTTGATTTGAATGTCTTTTCTCTTTTTCTTTTGTGAGAAGATTTATAAAAATATATTTATGTGTAAAAAAGAAAAAGTAACAATAGAGTCATCATAAACCAACTTATCAAAAAATTGTCAGTACTAATGAGTTCATTATTTGAGTCATAAATTATTTTTAAAAATTACTAAACTCATTAATGAATCCAACACATTAAGTCATGTTTAATTTAGATTTTATTTGTCTAGTGAATAAAAATAGGAAAAATATGATCCTACGTAGAAAAGAAACAATAGAATCGTTTCAAACTAATTTTTGTTCATAATTTTCTGGTATTAACTAGTTCACTATCTGAGTTTCAAATTATTTTTAAAAATTAGTAGACTCACTAATAAATCTAATGCATTAAATCTTGTTTAATTTCAAACTTATTTGTCTAGAAAAAAAATATATGATTTTACATGAAAAAGAAATAATAAAGTCATTTTAGACCATGTTTTGTCCATAAATTTTTTATATTAACTAAATCATTATTTGAATTTCAAATTATTTTTAAAAATTACTAAACTTATTAATAAATTTGTTGCATTAACTGTTGTTTTATTTGGATTTTATTTATCTAGTAAAAAAAAATCATAAAAATGTAGTTTTATGTAAAAAGAAAAAAAAATAGAGTCATTCTATATTAATTTTTATCCATAAATTTCTAGTACTAATTAGATCATTACTTAAGTTTCAAATTATTTTAAAAAATTATTAGACTTGTTATCGATGAATCCAACGTATTGAATCTTGTTTGATTTGAAGAAACTAACCAATACATTCAAAAACGAATTACATTTTATTGAGTTTCATGACCTTCTAATGTCATTGAGCTCATTAACTTTCTAATACTAATTAAATAATATTTAAGTTTTAAATTATTTTTTAAAATTAAAAAATTTTATATATAAAGTATAGTTTGATTTGAAAATTATTTGATTATTGAAAAAATTTTATTAAGTTAAAATAAAAATCATAAAAATACATATAATTTAAAGGAATATCATATTTGAAGATTTTTTGTATTAATATTAAATTTTTAACAAAGAAGAATAATGATATCATGTTTAATTTTACTTGTTTTATATGAATTTTTTTTAATCCTGTACATTTCTCTTTTGTTTTTAAAAATCAGTGAAAATAATTTCTACTTGTTCTCTAAAAACCATTATTTATTTCACTTTGTTTTTAAAAACTCGAAAAAGAGAATGATAATCAAACGGTTTTATGAATTATTAAAAATAATATTCCATTTTTAAAAACAAAAAATTATTTTTTAATCACCCGACCAAATCGAAACATAATATTTCCTTTTTACTCACAACTAAGAAAATAAAAATTTTCACCAACTAGTCGATTTATTTATTTCTTGGTTTTATAAGAAAAAAGTGGTGTTACAATATTCATTTGTCATCTCCAAAATGGTAACAAAGTATTTATAATAATATAAATATCATCTAAGGGCATATTATACAAAGTAAGTTTAATTGTTAATTGTTCTCCATTTACCTTCCTCCCTAACTCCACCATTTGCATCATTTATCTACAAATCATTAAGTGCCAAAAAATAAAATTGTGAAATATATGTTCAATGAAGGTAGTATTAAAGTAACATTAGGTTTAATAATTAATAAATTCTTTATTTATAAGAGTATTTTTTTCAAATAAGACATTCTTTAACCATTTCAAAAGCATGATAATAAGAGTTCAACAAGTAATTATATTTACTATTAAAAAAATTCTTTTATTAAGAAGAATATTTTAAAATTATTATTTTATTAAAAATATATTTACTAAATTATTTCTCTTATTTAAACAAAATTTCTGATTTGTTTGATATTCAATTTTGTACACACAAAATAAATATATACAAACAAATATTTACAAAAACTAATAAAAATAAAATCAAATAGTAGTGGGAAATAAGTCGTGTACCCAAATAAGCTTACAACAAGCTCAATTTCTTCCTACAACTTTTTTATTCTCACTTTCTTCTATGAAATTTTGTGTTTCACTTGTCATAAATTCGTACTTAACCAACAAAATTACAAAATGAGTCCATGCAAAAACAAAAATAGCTCAAATGTAAATATCCATTAATATATAAAATTCACAATAAATTTTCAAACCCAAATTCAAAATTCAAATTAGTCCAGCAAATTTCGTCAATCAAGATGGGCCCAAATTAGCAAATATAACCCAACAAAAATATTTCACATGTCATAGGCCCCAATCCAAAATTTCCAAATTAATAGTCAAAATATAAGTTAAATTAATAAAATCCAAAACATGATAAATTAAAATAAATTCCATTAGGTCTGAACTTAATTTCCCATAATTGAAGCTTAATTTAATATATAAACCTAAACCCATAACCAAAATCAACCCAATTTAATATGCAAACCCACATCCAAAATATACCACAATATTATATCATGTCCAAATTAAATAATTCAAATGAATATAACTATATAAATTATCAACTAATCTAACCCAAATTAGCAAAATCTAAATTAATTCATCAACAATAAATTAGCTCAAATTTCATATTAATTCTCCGATAACAAATTAACTCAAATTCCATATTAATTAACAAAGCCTAAATTTCATATTAATTCAATAATTAAAATCTCACAAACAACAATTACTATTAAAATCAAATAATAATAATAATAATAATAATAATAATAATAATAATAATGGAAAATTAGTGTGATAGGAAAGTGAGGGAATGAGAGAATGAGAGAATGAGAGAAAAGAGGAACGGGTCGTCGATTGGTCGACGGCGACTAGTCGATGGTCTTATTGGCGGTGATGAGGGTTGAATGCTTTTTGGAAAACAAAAAATAAAATAAATAATAATAATAATAATAATAATAGGCGATGAGGGTTGATGGCTTTTTGATAAATAAACAAATAAATGAAGATATAAAAGAAAATGGGATAAAATGGGGGATGAAAGGGCGCCGACGTTATGCCACTAGTAGTCGCGACGAAGACCGCTGAAGATGCGATACAAATGAAGATATAAAAGAAAATGGAGAAGAATGGGAGAAATAATGGAGCGGAAAAATGAAGAGAGGAGGAGGGATGTGGCTCGCGGGGTGTGGGGTGGCAGTGTTTGGCAATATTTGGGAAGGGCCGTAGGGAGAAGAAAAAAAAATGGAAAAGAAAAATGGTGGCCGGTGACCCAAAAAAATGGAAAGAAAAAAACTTTTAAAAAAAATGAGAAGAGCGAGAAGAAGGAAGAGAGGAGAGAGGAGGGGGTAGGGGGGTGCGGAGGGGTATGGCCTCGTGACGTGGGGGGTATGGGTGAGAGAGAGAGAGAGAGAATGAAATTGAATGGTAAGTGGACCAAAAATATAAGATGTAATGGGGATTTAAAAACTAAGAATGAAATTGGGTTCAAAATCAACTTAAAAATAAAATTGAGACAAATTTTGAGGTCTACAATATATAGTTTTTTGAGAGACGTGAAATAAGTCAAAAAAAAAATATATGGTTCAAATCATCACAAAAAATGGTTTTGCCTTTGTAAAGATTGGGAAGATATTGTAACTAACATATATACTAGACTTCATGTGATATGCATTACATCAATCTAGTGTTTGAAGACAATGAAAAAAAGTAGAGTATAACATAATTAATTATTAGAGTAAAAACATTAATCGTCTTTATATGCAATCATAGTTAGTTACTTGCATAAATGAGATATGTTTGAAGATCCTAAAAAAGAGTTCAATTTGAAGAGGTTTTTTACAAGTGATGAATGGGTTGCAAACTAACTAATTCATTCAACTATTAGAAAAAATGTAGGACAAGTTCTTGATCATCAATTTTGAGGCCAAATGGCACATGTTATGGCTATTTATTTGAGTCACTCTATTTGGTTCTTTGAAGTGTGGAAACAAATGTTGTTCCAATGATGCTCATACCATGTGGCTTACTTCACGTTATGGTTTTAAGTAAGTTATTATTTGCTAGAGATATTGAAAGCATGTAAAAAGCTAAAATCAAATTACTTTTGACTATCAATTTATTAATGCATTTATTTATGTCATTTTTTTTCTAACTAAATGGTAGTTTATGTATGAAAACAAAACTGAGAAAATAAAGCTAATCTAATTAAGAAAAACACCTAAGAGGGTGATGAATTGGGTTTTTGAATTTTTTTTTTCGATTACAACAATTTAAAGCAAAATAAGGAACAAAAGTAAAGAGATAGAATTAAAGAAAGCAAACACAATTTTATAGTGGTTCGACACCCCTTGCCTAAGTCCACTCTCCTTAAGCTTCTAATCAAATGAGGGTTCCATTATCCTTAAAGCTTGGTTCTTTACACTTGGATTCCAGCTCCAATTCTTACACAATCCTTCAAGTAATTACCAACTTGAAACTTTTTATTCACACACCTTACTTAATCACAATGAAGATAACTCTCAACCTAGCTTAATAAAAACTCAAATACAAGGAAATACTAGGATGAATGACAAGGTGCATTAAATGATATGCAAGTGAAGAGTTCATGCACTAAATGAAAGAAGTGAGAGCTTTGAATGAAGAACAGGTAGGTAGGCAATTTATTTCAGGTATTCTCTTATTTATAAATGAAGTGGAGCTCTCAATTTATAGGTTTCTAACCTCAAAAGCCAAAACTATCAAAAAGTAGCCTCAATCGATTGAGCTCTAGTTTGACCGATTAACTAACTGTTAGGCAATAAATGTATGACAGGTGACCGTTGGGCCTTGACCAAGACTCGACCAAACCTCAACCAGGAGGACGTACCCATCGATTGAGAATGCATAGCTACTGGAAGAGAGAGAAGATTTTTGCATCCCTTGAGCAGTCCTCGACTAGGAAGGCATAATCGATTGACTGGTACCCTGATCGATTGAGTCAGTTGACCAGTCTCTTGACTAGTTCACCTATTTTGACCTCGAAAACCTTTCTTTTTCTAATCCTTTCACTTCTAACACTTAAGCAAGGTCTTTAGGTGAATGAATATGTCAAATTTAAAATGGTTTACCTAAAGTTTGTATGAGAAAACTCAAGTTTTATTAGAAATTTAATTATAGTGCATAAATCGAGTTTTTAATAATGCATGAATTGAAATGAAAAACCTAAATGTACCCATGCATTCAACTTACATATACTTCCTAAGATTGAAAAGTCTTCCATATGCCTTGATCTTACATCCAATTGGTCAATTGATGATTTTCTTGAATTTCGTTTTGAATTTTCAAATCAAAACTTGAAACTCTTCTAATTCAAAATCATTAGCAATTTAACTATGATTTGTTATCATCAAAACTTCACTTAGGGGTATCCTTGGGCTAACAAAAACTTCCACACTAGGAAGTTAGCAATAAGAATCCTATCACAAACCGCATTCTCTTCAATATGTGAAAGGAATCGGAGCACATTTACTCTTATCACAAATAATAATGAAATCTTCTTGTTCACGTAAAGCTTCAATAGTTTATTTTTTTCTATTACAATATGAAGCTAAAGTTATGAGATATGTAGGATAAAATTGTTGAAATAAATTTCTTAGATCCTTCTAGAAATCTCAACAAAGCCAAGAAAAGAAGATGATGATTAGTTGTTCCCATGGTTGAGACCTATAAATTTGAATGGCGAACATGAGTTTCCTAATCTACAAGCATTAACACTTATGATTTTGGAATTACCGTTGAAAAAGTTACGTCTAAAAATATTTGGGCTAGTGGCATTAAAAATGAAGCTAATTCATTTGGGATAGCAATGCAACTATCAACACATCCTATTTAGTTAGTTTTGACTCCATGAGCATTAGTCACACCAATGTTGGTACTTCTAGTTGCCGTGCCTCTATAGGAGATGAAGAAGATAATGATATAGAAATTGGTCTTGATGATCATGAAGGTGGAGAAAATGATAATGTTGTAGATCATCGAAGAGATGTTAGACAATATAGACAAAGTGAATGATAATTTAGAATATTTATTGGTGAATTGATGACCATGGATCTAAAAGACCAAGACCAAGTCCAAGATTATGAGCTATTGAGAAGCCTTATATGGGAAAGAGACAAAGTATGATCACTAATTTTTTTCACGAGTATTGAATTTATGAGTGCAAGCACTTAGCATATTGAGGCAAACATTTTTGCTCCCTATAATTATGGTTATGGACAAGGTTCACAATTTCAAATGGAATTAGCTCATGATGATAACAAGGTATTTAACTATCCTCCATAAAAGTCACGTAGAGTTCTAAATCAAGTAGAATGAGAAATTCAAGCAAAACTTGGGTAAACTTAGAGTTTCCTATCCATGAATAAATAGTGGGAAAGAATCTAGATGGTAATCTAGATAGTATTCTATGTTGTGGCATGTTCGTGTCTAAAATTAAATCAAGATGACATTAGAACCATAGTAATCAATATTTTGATATTAAATCAAATAAATTTTTTTTATCTTAATATTAGTAAAGTCATATTTGTTATCAACATATATTAAATATTAGCCAATTTTATCATACATATATTATTATGTTTTTTTTTTAAAAAAAAAATAGTTTAAAATATGCATTATTTGTTTTTTTTCATCATTTCTCAAAGTTTCATCTAAACTTTCCATGTTTTATAGTCAATTTTTATTATGACTAACTCCATCGATATCTTTTGTAAAATCCTATCACCGTGGTTTCTTATTTTTATCACTCCATTGTTTTTTGTAGTATATAATATAATATTTAAATAGCAAATTAAATTTTCTTTCCCATACTCTTCAAATTAATCTAATATATACTCACTTGAGTTCTTTTATTAGCTTTCTCAATTGGATCCCAAAATCCTTTTTGTTTAGAGCTTCAAATGTTCATGTAATCAAAGACATATATCTACTTCCTTTCCTTCTACAATGACACAATCATTGTTTGTAAAGGGTAACAATTCCTGAATTCATACCCCATGACATCAGAAGTATAGAAACAGATTTAAGCTTCCTCCAAATTGTTGGTGCATATCCATAGTCGTATCATTGGATTCCACCCATATCAAGGGCATCACAATATGTACTATCGTCTATGAAACGACCAATTTTCCCCAAAATACATTTCAAGAGATCGTCTTTGTATTCATGCCTTGCAGCACCAAAGGCACACCACCAATCACAGTTTGTGGGTACAACAAATCATGGCTTTTGACACGGTGAGAACATTTCCTCAGAAAATTCTTTTGGGGAAGTCCAAATTCTTCATACATATATTTTCATCCATTTAACATGAACAAACACATCCTAAGTCTAAATGTAATCACATATTTCATCAGCACCGAATGAAGAAACTAAACCAGAAGTTCATTGAATCCAACAACAACCAAAACCTAACAATCATCAACATGTCCGTTTACACAGCTCAGTGCACAGTCCAACATGTCAGCATGAAAAATTACGAAGTAAAATACTGTTGACATAACATCAATCACTTGTGTTCAGCTGCAAAAGACCTTCACAAGATCCAGGTGCATTGAATTCCAGGAGGGTCAGCGAGCAAAGCCTCAGGTGTTCAGCTTTTATGGCTTCCGTGGAGGGGTACCGCTGCTGCTGCTGTTGCTACTGCTTTTTCCTCTCAGAGGCCTGCAGAAGGAACAAGAGTGCATGAGCACTAAAGAAACCCTTCAGCCAGTGGCTGGGCTCCTCCAGATGTTTTGTCTATGAACAAGTCAATAAGATGCATATAAGAAAGATGGCGAGTTTTCATTTCATGAGCCTGGAATTTGCTTTATAAGCCACGACAGGAATAACCTTTCAGTTCAAACTCTAGCCACTAGCAAGCCATGGAAAGGTCAGAACTATGAGTAGATGAGATCAGGATGCCCACAGCCCAAGATCAGTTACATCATTTATTTCAGGAGTTAATAGGAGTAAACAAGTAAACTTGCTACAAACATATTTATCAGCCAAGCAGTTTGTGTTTGTGTTAAGTGGAATGAGCCCAACTTAGAAATTTCTAGGTACTTCATATCAAATGTAAAACCAAAAAGTTGCTCTCGTTTTATTAACTCAGTTATGATCACACCCCCTCACAAATTCACTAGCAGAGATTTTCGGCACCAAACTTTCAGTTCTACCAAAAGCTACCCACCAACAGCAAACTTTTCTAGAAAATCTTTATTCTTAAATTTTTTGCAAGCTTATTTCTTGAACTTTGAAATAAATGATGATAAAACATCCTTTTTAGGATGACATTTACAAGAAATAGCAGAATATTTTGGATGGAGATTCCTCAAATCTGGATCAAGAATAAAACCATGGAGGCTAGATCTGCATCCCCTAGGAAAAGAAAAAGAAAGTAATATATACGGTGAAGTCCATGCAAAGGAAGCATCAGATTTCATTCTCCACAGCCTTTGTAGGCAAACATCAGCACTGGACGTAAGACAGTGCCAATTGCTGGGTTCAATGGGAGTTAAATGGCAGCATACACAAGCCATGGTCATGCACTCTTGAATCGCTGTACATACTAGGAACAGAGCATTAACAATGGAGTCATAAAGAGGAGGAAGAAAAGCACAAATAAAAATAATAGAAACTAATGATCATGTGACTTCTTCAATCATACAAATGATCACCTACATTGATGGGCATTATACCAAGGATATGCAAAACAAAATTTACGACAAGAACACTATGTAGAACATTATATCCATTTGATGTGCAAATTTCCTCTTCATTGAACTACACAAACAATTCAAATTCAAACAACAACAGTAATGACCATTTTAACTAATGGCATCACAAAAATAAAAAATAGATGTGGGAAGTTGCTTGTAGAATTTTGACAAAGATTACCCTACAGAAATTTTAGTTGATATGAAATTTTAGATGGTATTAGAGTCATAATGATGCAAAAGAAATGTAAAATGGAGGGATACAGGGAAAAAGTACTTCAACATTTGTATGGACACATGCACTTTCAGATGAGATACAAAGTCCAGTTAATGTTGGGAGTAATTTTGAGAATCCAAGGGAAGATTACATATCCAGAATCACAAATATCACCATGATGAGACATGGGTCTCCTAAGGGGGTAGAGTGGATGAAACAGCTTATGGTGGAGGCTGTGGAACAGTAACAAGCAAGGAAATGATAACAGATGAAACAACTGTGCGTGCACTGAATGACTCACATTTGCCTACCAACATATATACTTATTTATCAACTTTAAGTGAACAGGAATTTTATGGTAGGTTCTTCCCAAATCTATACATGGACACTCCTAGTATGTGTTGATAGTGCTGGAAACATACTCTGAAAATTTTGGCAAGTTAGGCCCATATTTTCATTGCTAGCAACTGTCCTGCAATTATAAATGACTAATACAACCTGCATCCTATCTAGGAGATTCATCTGTCAAAAGACTATTTAGAACTAGGCAAGAAATTTGGTACCATGTTGACCTAATAAAAGCCTTTCCCATAGATGTGTAAGACCCAATCATTAAAATTTAGTATTGATAGGCCCAGGAAACTTTTTCCTCCTTTCTGAATTTTCCAAATATGACATGCTATGGTGGCTCTCTCACCTGGTTGATTCAACAAAGCTCACCAGCAAGAGAAAATACCTCAACCGGCTTTTTTTTCTCAATCTGATTCTATCTTTATCATTTTTTGTGGAGACCTATTCCTTCCACCTCTGTTTCATCTTGACTCCATTTGTTTCAAATGAAAATAATTCTAGGAAAGAAGTTTTTTTTTTTTTTTTTTTAAAAAAAATGGTTGTACAGAGATTTTTTTTCCTCAGGCAATTTAAAGATTAATTGCAATCTTCCTCCATCTCCATCATAAAGCATCTAAAACTAAAAATGGAGCCAATTTATTTTGCAGAAACTTTTTGTCATTAGGAAAAAACAAATAGTTAATAAATTTCATTTTTTTAAAAGGGGAAAAAACATGATGGTTTTCTGCAAGGTTGAAACTCGATGAAAAGAGAAATGAGAAAGGGAATAAAAAACATTATGATAAATTTCACATTCAACTCAAATTTTTAAACAGAAAAAAAAAATTGAAAACATTCACAAATTAAAAAATACTACCTTCTAGGACTGCCACTCCTTGACATCTTCCGAACAGCCTGTTATAATTAAAATTAACAAAAAAATCATTAGATATCTACAAAGAAACGTTTTCTGAAAGCAAAACCAGCAGAAACAAACCTTGCGTGGACTAGGCGATCCAGAGTAGGATGACGACCTCCTATGTCTGGCAGCTAGTGCTCGTCCTCTGTTACAGACAAGTTCACCACATAAGAGAAAACTTATACACATTTGAAAATTATGAATAATGACATGCAAAAAATGCTATCAATAAAAGGCAGGCTTTCAATGAATTTGCAGTCCAGAAGAACATATTGAGTATTCTGCCAACCTAAGTCACATGGGTTTTTGAATACTGGTGTCAAGTACGTGTCTAAGAATTTGATCCTTTGCATCCCAAAATCTTTGGACACAGGGATTCGATAAAAGGGATCTCAACTATGCGTGTGGGTGCTTGTACACAACCTTTATAACAAAATGAAAAATAAATTAAGACTAAACATAAGCTAAGTAAGATAAGTTATCTATAATACTACAAAGTTTATTTCAGTTAGAAAAATATATCTATTTTACATGAAGAACCTATCTACTCTAGGTCTTTGATTTTAATAGAGTATTGAGAAAAATCTTTAAGAAAATATTATACCCCATAATTAGTTAACTTCGATTAACTTTAAAAATTTATAATGACTGATTTTTTTTCAATCTTTTCAACCTTGTTTTCATAGGAGCAAGTCATGAAAATTGAGAAATAGAACCATCTGATTTGATTCGTTCTCAATAGCCATGAGATGATCATCTTAGGATGATCCTTTTGTTGACAGATGCTCCTGTTACACTTACACTTGTAGTCTTTGAAGGATGAAAACCATGGATTTCTGATAAAATCTTTTATAAAGAATGAAATCTTATAAGAACTGTCCATACCCAGTTCATCCTTTGGAACCCATATCACATTCCAAATATGATGTGAAACAGGATGAATGAGACATGACATTATTTTGCATGTGTATATATATATTGATTTTATACTAAAAATCTTCTAATACACTAGATGTTGATAAAATATAATTCATAATTAATTTTTTATCAAGTAAAAATTTGAATTTTTTATATTAATTATTACAATTTATCTCTAGACCTTTTTAAGATGTTAATTTTCACATTCATCTTTAAATTTTTTATGCTATTAATTATTTTTTACATTATAAATTTTATCTAATAAATTTTTTTTAAAAAATAGAAAGAGATAAATCTCTCCTTTAATTAGAAGAGTGAGAAATTAATTCAAAATATTTTTATTACAATTTATTTTATACTATTATCTTATAAACTTTGAAAAAATTAAGAAAAAGATAAAGAGTGAAAAAATTGTATCTGATGAAATATAAGTATAATTTTTAAAAAATTAAAGAAACAGATAAAGCAATAATATTGCATTGATATGGGTGCAAGAGTTAGAAAAATGCAGAGAAAAAAGCACTATTTTTGCTTCTTTTTTTAATTCAATGATAAGCACAATTATGATCCTTCTAAGATACATTACTGACCCACATATTAAAAAAAAGAAAGAAAAAGACGATGAAATAAATAAGTTATAACCATTTTTTTGCTTAAATAGATTAAATTTCATTGAAGACCAAAAGGTGTGCAAACCTGGTATATGCAGAATATGTGGGCTACACCAAATAGGAGAAGTGGAAGAGAAAAATAAAAGAAAAGGGAAAAAAATAAGCCACTGCTTAACTATCACCCAAATCAAACAAAAATCCGTCAGAAGCACCAACACCCCACAAATATGGAGCTATAGCCATAGAAGTTGAGATAAAGACATATAAAAAAATTATGCAAACCATACATAATACAATAATATTAATAAATATAGTTGTTGTATCTCCCTCTGCATCTGCATTCCAAATTTTTTAGAGTTTAATGTCTACATAATTTTATTTTGTGTCCAGGCAGAGCCCATATTGGTTAACGTGCTAGTAGCAGTTGATAGAATATTTCTTTTCTGTAACCATGCAAATTCTCCCCTAGAGTTATAGCCACTTTTGGATGCAAATAAGTGTTGGCTCAAGCTGTAATCCACAAAATCAACTTGCCCACTTAATTTAATAGAATGCAACTGTAAACCCAATAATATTCTGAATCCCATCCCCAACAAGACCGCAAAAGAACATAGACTGAGACCCAGAACATACTGAATTGTGTAATCTGAATATTCTCTACACTACCCTCTCACAAGCAAATGCAGAGACACATGAAACTTTTTACATAGACACATGCAGAGACGCATGAAAATGTGCACAGGTGCATGCACACACTCACACAACACCAAATAGCTTAATAAATTCCATTTTGTGGATCCTGAAGTTAAATTTGCATATCATTTCCAATACAAATATCATAGGTACATTGTTATCCAACTGGTATGAGCCCAATGCATAAACAACTGCAAAGCAAATAAAGAAAGAAAATAGAGCAAAGATTACAGGCTACAATTCAAACAAAAGAGAATACACCAACAGAAAATTCTTATTGTCACAGAAGTGTGCATTTTCAGGTGTTACCTCCGTGGAGAGATTGACCTTGAACGTGAACGAACAGGCCTACGAACAGGGGGGGAGCGGCTCCGTCTGCGATTGACTGGAGACCTTCTAGGCATAGGTGGACTCCTAGCTCGTCTGGGAGGTGAGCTGAGTGAAAAGAAACAGATGATATATAACTATATAGGATACCAACAAAAGCAAATGAATATCTATCACAAAATAAATTTTTAACAAATTCAGTTTGTGCCTAAACTGACTGTAATTTAAAATTTAACAAGTAGAATTTATGAACAAGCTCAATTTAGCAACTTTAACCTCTGTTTTTCAGAGACACGTGTTCAAAATGTAGGAATCTGTGTAGAAACTCCCATGTAACTACTACCAGAATGTAAAACCAGCTTCTAGATTTTGAACATTCAATTTAAATTCAAGCAGCACATTTGAAAAGAAAACAGAAATGTCAGCTGCAGAGAACTTCCAGGTAACCATCCATATGAAAGTTAAGAGTCCGTTTGGCATTGTTTTCAAAAAAAACACTTTTAGCCTAAAAGTGTTTTTTTTTAAAAATATATATATCAGATGTTTGGGCAAAATTTAGGGAACACTATTAAAAATTAGAAAAATCACTTGCAATGTTGAAAAATCTCTTGTAATGTGTTCTGAAGAAACAATTGATTCTCCTAAAACACTTCCAAAGAAAACATTTACACTAAAAAGACTGAGTAAAAACACAGTCAAACACACTCTTAGAACTTATAAAACTAGTGTATGGACAGCATCAATCAGCAGGAGTTCATGGCTGCAATTAATCAGCAGGTATAAAGGCCAGCATCAATCACTAGGTTTCATTATATTCAGTGATATCATCCAGAGGGATGATCCTGAAGGAATGTGTGGTTACAAGTATAAGTGTCTACACCCTTTTTATTGATCCTTTAGGTAACATATTCTTACATGAATCCTTAGGATCGCAACTTTTGAAGAACTATTTTAAACTATCCCTTTTCTTGGAATAAACCATTTTAATTTAAATAACAATCAAACAAACTCAATTACCGGCGCCTTGGAGGAGGTGGAGATCGCCTGCGGACAGGACTGCCACGCATCCTTCGGGGAGAGGCCCTTCAAGAAAATAATGAGTCAAATTCTGTTAAAACTACTCAAGCAATTGTACAAGTAAGCATGTCACAAGTCACTGACCTTGCAGGTGATCTATGCCGCCTTGGTGGAGAAAGTGGAGAACGACCTCTGGATGGAGATGCAGGTCTCCTCCTAGGAGGTGTTTCACCCCGGCGATAAGGAGATTCTACTCGGCGTCGAATGGGACTCTCTCCACGACGACGCTGAGGTGAATCTAGCTGTCGTCTTGGAGATCCACCTCGTCGACCTGGAGCAGGGGATCTCCTTCGTGGTGGAGAAGGAGGTTTCCGACGGGGAGAAGCTGATAGTATTAAGTGAAATTAAATTTCAAGAACAAATACCAAACAAAATCTACCAGTTCCATACATGTAACTATCCTAAAGAGTACCTTCTCTCTGCCGCTTTGGTCCATCCTTATCAACATCTGCACCAACATTATCAGTTTTTGGGCCATCTCTCTTTGAAGCAGTGGCAACAGCCTTTGGGGGTGATGAAATCTTCTGCCTCTGAGGCAATGTGAACTTTGCTCTAACAACATTCCCATCAATTTGAGCCTGCATAAAGGCAGGTAAGCACATCAATTTACCAAAAAACCAGCATAAAAAAATTTTGCTTCAGCATTTTAGTAAAACCATACACCATCCATGTATAACTGAGCTTTTTCAGCATCAGATCTTGTCTTGAATTCAACATATCCATATCCTTTTGGAAGATTAACCTACAAAGCAGAAAGAAATTTCAAGTTATTATTCCAGGAAAAAATTAGTTCAACATCAACATAGTGTACAGTGATGCAAACTTACAGTGCGATCCATTGCCAGCTCTACATGTACAACTTCACCAAAGTTACCTAGCAAAGAACAATCACCACCACTTAAACATAATTACATGAAAAAATAACTTATAAAAAATTCTTGGAGAAGTTTCTGACATAAAATCTCCATTCATATGCAGTAAATAAAGCAAATAAGACTTACTTGTTACAGCATTTGCTAAGTACACTAGCTAGGTTTTCATTTAAATTTCCATCTTAAAACATTTCCCAATTCCCATTCTCTGTTCAGACATCTAATAACTCTAGCCTACTTGCAAAACAAATAAATAAATAAATGGTGTAAGAGCTTGGTAATTTTTACCTCCCTACCAATGCTTAAGGTATACAACAAGAGGAAAATGCCATCCTCAGTCAAACACTAAAATTAAGTTCGAATTTTATGTCTATTCTCCATTTTCCAAGAGTGGTTAGAATGAAATTGGAGCAGATTCAAAGGGATTAACTGTGGGGAGGTGGGGCTCCAGAGAGAAAACCTCATTTAGTAAGGTGGACAACAGTTTATCTAGATAAAAGAAAAGGGGTTTAGGGGTGAAGAGCCTTGTTGCACTCAATAAGGCTCTCCTTGGCAAATGGAGTTGGATCTATGCAAATGAAAAAGAGGCTTTTTGGAATCAAGTAATAAGGGGGAAATATGGGGAGGAACGTTGTGGGTGGTGTTCTTGGGAAGTTAGGGAGGGGTATGGTGTAGGCCTGGGGAAAGCAATTAGGAAGCTTAGGCACCTTGTTAGCTCTAGAATTTCTTTTGTGGTGGGCAATGGGCAGAGGGTGAGTTTATGGAAGGACAAGTGGTGTGGAACTACACCTTTATGCAAATCTTTTCCTTCCTTATTTGCCTTAGCTACTTCCAAAGAGGTTTGGGTGAAACATATTTGGACTATTTTAGAAATTGAGGAAATAGAGGGGAGTTGGAGCCCTTATTTCTCTAGGCCTTTAATGATTGGGAGATGGATGAGGTGGAAAACTTCTTGTTGTGTTTGATTCGGAAGAGAGTAATTGTGGATGAGGAGGATCGGGTGAGGTGGGTGGAATCGAAGGATAACAACTTTTCGATAGTCTCTTTACAAAGCCTTAGGGTCGAGCTCAACAAGGTGTTTCCCAATGAAGATAATATGGAACTCTAGTGTGCAGCCAAAAGTGAGCTTCTTTCCTTGGGAAGTGTCATGAGGAAAGTTCTAACTTTAGACCAAGTTCAGAAGAGGGGTTGGGCTTTAGCAAATAGATGTTATTTGTGCCAAACACATGAGGAGACCATTGACCATCTTCTTCTCCATTGCGAAGAGACAAGGGATGTTTGAAAGTTGTTCTTTACTTTGTTTTACTCGGTAAGGGAGACCCTCTTGGGGTGGAAAGGGTCTTTTGTTGGCAAGAAGCGTAGGGCAGTTTGAAATGCAAGCCCTTTATGCTTGTTTTGGTCAGTTTGGAAGGCAAGGAACATAATTGCCTTTGAAGGTGGTGTGTTGTCCATGCAAAGGCGGATGCAAAAGCTGAAAGTTTTTTTTGTTTATTTACTTTGGTTGGAGTCTAAATTGTTTATAAAATGTGGTCCTTCAACGTTAATTAATTTCACTAATTGGGTGGGTTCCCTTTGAGGGAAGGGTTTTTTTGTACATCTTGTAAGTCAGGTTTTTTGTTTTAGTTGTAAGGGGGTGAGTGTCTCTTTCTTGTAAATCTTAAGCCACTAATTTAGCACCTTTTCGTAATACAATACTCATATAAAAAAAAATATGTATTAACAACGCCTAACAAAAAAGTGCATGAGAGCATACACAAAAAACAATTCCCTTGCCTACTTAGAACTCAACCAATTAACAAAGTTCATCATGGACAAAGAGCAATCTCTCATAAAGACTCTAACCCACTCTAAAAATATTAAACATAAAGGATTACTTGATTGTTTGATCAGCTTTTTCGGCGTTATCAAAAGCTCTCTCATTTCTCACCTTCTAAATGGTCCAAAAATAAGCACATATGAGCAGTTTTCTAAGCTTCTTCCTCTTCTTCCTGAAAAAAGATCCATGTCAACTCAAAAGGTCATCTCTCATTGTGGAGTGCATTAACTACCCGACCAAATCATGTGTAAATGAGCTACCCTAGCATGACTACTTTTGAGCCGTGTGGGAGGTTGTGATCAATCATTTCTTCCTCTACTTTGCACTAATAGCATATATTCAGAATTCTCTTACCCCTCCTCTTGAGTTGACCTAACGTCAATATCCCTTTCCTATGTACCTTCCCAAGAAAAGAAGTTAACCATCATCGAGTCTTATAGATTCCAACATGCGATTGCAGGATACGTCCCCATTCTTTCACTAGATAAGGAGGAGTGGAAAGATTTAACTAAGAATTTGCCACATTTCAAGTTCAACCAAACCACCTTATCCTCTAATCACTACAAACAATCTCCTAAAAAAGGTCTCCACCCCATCTCCGAGTTATGAAGCTATCTTGCAAACTTTGGGTTCTAACAACACCCCCATCTTTGGTTGTAGTCGTTCAAAATTTCACACTCTACTTGTTTCCCCCCTAAAACTAGTTCTACAATTAAGGAACCCTCATCTCCTTCCAATAGCTTTCCACACACCAACCCCTAGGGGTGTAAGTCAAAACCGAAAAACCAATCCAAGCTAAACGGATCAAATCAGTTTAGTTTTCAACATCCATAAGATCAATTTGGTTTGAGAATTTTGAAAACCAATTTTATCAATTTGGCTTTTGGTTTTTTTTTTTTTTTTTCTCGATAGGTTTGGTTTTTGGTTTTTTTGTCTCCTAACAAATAAAACCCAAACCAAACCATCATTCCAAGACTTCCATATCTAGCGAATTTGAGTTAGAAATTATAAATATATTTCAAACTTCAAATCCAAATTGATTTTAATTATTTTTAAAAACAAATTAGACTTAAGGCTTAAATTAACTCGCATCCAACCGACCAGCTAAACTGAACTGAACCAAACTAATCTTAAATAAGCTTGGTTAGGTTTGGTTTTTCCATCACTAAAAGGTTAATTTGACTAAGTTTTTCTCCGACAACCAACCAAACCACACCTCTTTATACCCTTACCCACTCAATATCCTTCCCTCACTCCTTTAAAGCAGCATCGCCCTCTTCCTCCCTATACTTCTTGCAAAAACCCACTTCCAAAGGGAGTTGCTCTCACAAGCAAATCTCCAACACCATTGGCGAGAAGAGCCTTGTTAGAGATGGACAAATTTCTAATACCCAACTCCTCTTATCCATACAAATTGTTGGCCAATTAACCAAATGTGGCTTTCTCTCAAGAGCCCCCCTCCCCCCCGCGCCAAAAGAAAATCCCTTTAGATCTTTTCTAGCCTTAACTAACCTTCTTTAGTATGAAAAATAGAAACATAAAGTAAATTAGCAAGCTAGATAGAATGTTTTTTTTATCAAAGTCAATTTTTCTCCTTTTGATAGATCCTATCTCTTCCACATAGTAAGTCATTTCTAAAACTTTTCCTCTACCACATCCCAAACCCTGATTGGTTTGAAATGAGGTCTCAACAAAAGACCTAGTTAATTGGTGGGGAGAGTACCTACTCTACAACTCAAAACCCTAGCTAGATCTTCCGCATTTGCAACCTCCTTAACTAGAACCAACTCACTAAATCGATCTTTTCCTTTTATAGGAACTCACTAAATTGATCTTTAGGACTTAGATTGCCTAAAAACCACATGAATGCCCAATTCAAGTAATCTATATGCTCCTCTGTGGCATCACAAAGAATATGAGTATCATTAGAAAATAACAAATGGACCTCCATTCCCTCTACTCCTTTTTACTAACTAAGAACCCCATGATGAAGCCCCCTTCCTTTGCCCTCTTTAGGACAATGAGTCCTTGCTTAACTCCCATATTAAACGTAGGACTAGCCATCATGAAACCTAGTTCTTTTTTACCTCACTATTTTAACACTAAATCCTCATTTTCCTCCTCAATAAACAACCAAGTCTTTCCCTATAATTTCAAAACATAATGCACCCAAAATCATAACCATTGTAATCCCTTTTTTTATAGGTAAAACAACAAAGTATTATATAAAGGAAGGCATCCCAAAATATACAAGTAAAAAGCTACATGTTTTAACCAAAGTGTAGACCCTCCATTTTGTCTATGTAGCACATGTTTTAATCGCATATTTAGTGTCCCTCATTTTGTGCCCTTACATGGTACACATGTATGCTCCCTTTTTTGCATGGCTATTCTTGCACTCCTTAACGATCTAATCGCTACATGGCCTTGGCATTAATTTTTAAGCCACTTTTTGAGACCTTTTAAAGAAAGTTTTGAATCTATGGAGTGAATTTAGTGGCAACCCAAGAATCCCTAAAAGTTTTAGCACATCTAGAACTACTAGCCACCCCTTTTTTTGTTTTTTACCCACAAAGGTTCATACCATTGTAAGAAGGTCTCTCTAACCAACAAGGATAGCATCCATGAAACACCAAAAAGGGAAAACAATGATTGCCATTAAACCCTCATCTTGACATGGTGAATTAAGATTGTAAACAATGGATTCTTCCTCATTATGACAAAGAAAACATATATTTGCCAAAGGCCACCCTCTCCCTTCACATTAATCTAAAGTTAACCCCTTTCCCCACACCGCCTCCCAAGCAAAGAAACCCTTCTTCAATTGCACCCAAGAATTCCATATGATGCCCACCATGAAAGATATCAAACTCCTCAGCCCCAAGACAGTGTAGAGGGCTTCAACAGAAAACTTACTACTCTAACTCTATCCAACTCACTCTATCTTCTACTTCTCTATACACCCCCTTCCCTTGCAGTCTCAAAAGTAACTACTCCACATTTTCCACCTCCCAAACGTTGAAGAGCCTAGGGAGGAAAGGAGTTAACAAACCCTTTCATCTAACTGATTCCATGCATCTACCACCCACACCTCCTTCAAATCAGCAATGGCAAATAAAGGGAAAGTAACACACAAAGGTCTTGTCCAAAAACCATAACTCCATCCTCCCTCCATAAAATCCCCATTCAATTTTTAATTATGGCGAGCTAGAGGCCTTACTGAATAATCGAGCATTGCCTTCTATAAATAAAATTCCTCAAAATATTGCCCCTCATTTAAGTTTGATCGATATTCTAAACCTACTAGGTGAAAAACTTACACTTTTTGTACATAAAGAGATATATCCTTTCAACTCTTTTAAAAAATAATTCAATACGGGAGGTATTTCAAGATGGATAAAAAGGACTAACCTATCTAAATTCCATTTAAGTGGCCTAATTCTACAATGCATTTAGTTACACTCTACGTATACTTCTTAATAAATGCTAACAAAAATTAAAGTATTAATATCTTTAAAGAGATAAAATTTTAGCATTAGGGCAAAATCGCCAAGTTTTGTCATAACTTCTAAAATACATTGAGGACAATTCTCAGAACAAATGTAGGAAAAAGGCTGATGGTTAAAATCAACTGCTGACAAATCAATGACAAGGTGAAAAGCCATTATGTTGTAGGTGTTGTGTCAATGATCTTTGGGCTATTTGGGTTAGTATCTGTTTATCATTACTTTTGCTTCTCTCGAAGCATATCTCCCCTTTCCTTCAACTAAAATATTTTTCTTTTCGATGAAATAAATAATCAATGTTCTATGTCCAAAGGAAAAAGAAAAGGAAATGGGGAAAAGCTGGTAAGATTGGCATGAAGTAACATAAAACCATTATCAAGCTACACTAATGTGCAGCCTCAAGGAATAGGAAAAAGTAAAAAAAAAAAAAAGAAAGGAAAAAAAACATACTAAATATCTCTTTTAGATGGCCTTCATTCACATTCCTGGAGAGTGAACCAATGTGAAGAACAAGAGATTCACGAATGGGAGAAACTTTCCTGAAATCAATGATCATAAGTAAACATAAGCAAGAAATTCACAAGTACATAGGGAAAACACCAATAACAAGACTTTCCCGGTCCAAACTTAAAATATAAGAAAACTTTGAATAGCACCTACAATTCTATACAAGAAAACCAAGAAGAGCATAATTGAAATAAATTGTTTAAAGTATAACTACATTAGTTTTCATTAACTCATAGGGAAGCTAGGAATCAAAGCATAATTCCTTGTCAGCAAAACAATGGGTTGTAGGAAAGAAAGGAGAAAAGTTCAAACTTCTACAGTTCAAGCATGGCAGATGAAAATTTCGTATAACATTGGCACTTCCAAATAAATAGTTAATAGCACCCAACTGCAAGCTGACTACCCTGTGAAATGAAACCAGAGTAGCCAAAGGTAATTACTATCTCCTACGTAAGGAATTTTCCAAAAAGCCAGGTACTCAGCTACATTCCAATATTTAATAGATGAAAAACTATATTAATATGTTCTTTTACGCTGTTGTCAAAGGTGATGCAACAGTAAGGAAAGATAGGAAGGAAATAGACCGAGTTGGTGAGAAAAAACAAATTGGCATATAGTTAATGGAAAGGATAGCTGTTATTAGAGCATAATCATCAAACAAGGTTAGCGCACTCTAATAGTTGAAGAGAAGGCTTTGGTGAGTTGATCTGTTAATAAGTCCTGTTTACGTGTGTCTGCTCATTTTATGTAGGATGGAGAGATAGAGGGTTATAAAATCCTTGGCAACATTGCCTAGTAAAAGACAATGTTCAAGTGCTAGAGCAACTAGTAGAAAATAAACTTTTCTAGGAAAAGATGTTAAGGAATAAAAAAAATAAAAAAAAAGGGGCATATTTGTGGTGAGAAGGTTGAGAAATTACAGATTTAGGAAAGCTAGATATATAAATTTGCGAAAAAAGTCATCAGGAAAAGTCAAAAATCATCTGAGGTAGTTAAAATCCTTGGCAACATTGCTAAGTAAAAGCCAACATTCAAGTTCTAGAGCAACTTAGCAGAAATAAAACTTTCTAGGAAAATCTTTTGAGGACAGGTTAAATTTTCAGAGTAAATTAACAATAGATTTCCCCTAAAACTTCAAACTTCCATCTTTATATTAACTTATTAGCCGATCTAGTTCAAGACTTTCCGGTTTAGTGTAGTCAATTTGAAACTCATCACATTCCACAATAGCAAACACTTGAGATCCTAAATAACCCCTCCCTTCTCAGTACAAGTACAATATTCATAAAATGAAGCTAACATGGAGACTTTCCACTCATGAAAGTTAAAATTCATAGCTAATAGGTTTTAGTTCATAACCATGAAGGTGTTTGGTAAATCAACTTAATTACTTAATTTGAATTATTGAATTATTTTAATTCTTTGAGCACATTAAACATGTTTAATAAGATAACTTAATTTTACAATTTAAAGTTAAAAATTATTTAAAGTAATAAGTCAAAATAAATAACTTTTCTAAATCCCAACATCTTTTGTCGTAATTGTCCTATGTTGTTCATATATATAAACAAATTTATTATGAGGGTAAATATGTCAATTTAATAGTATAGAGGAAACTTTTAAGTTGATTTACCAAATAATCTAGTACTTAAAGTAAGAATTAAGAAAGAAGTTTAAAATCAACAACTTAGTAGAATTTAACTCAAATCCATCTTAAGTCAATTAAGCATCAAGCATTAACTTTAATCTAACACACTCTACAATCCCACATGTTAAGAAAATGATCAAATTAAAAGGGTGGTAAGTTTAGCTATTTTTTTCCATTGTGAAGTGTAGTATCTTCCTTTAAAACAAATGCTTAAGAGTTACACAATTAAAAGCAAAATAAAAATAAACAGGAATTCAAAATTAAAATTTTGATAGAACTGATGAGTTACCTTGGAGGAGGAGAAGTTCTTTTAGATTGTGGTGGTGGGGAGCGACCTCGCTTAGCTACTTCAGGACTGTGGGAGAAGAACCATGTACATATATATGTTATATCCAAGTGAACAATGAGTTAAATGTAACATCACAATAAACATGACAAACAATTAAAAAACAGTTGCATTGCTTTATCTCAAAAGAAGAAAAACAGAACAATTACTTAAAAGTTATGCCTACTCATTTCCAAAGATGTGACTCACCACAAAATTTCAATTCCTTGTGGGCCTAGCCATCAAAATCAGGCCTTCCTAATTTCTATGGATGTGAATCAGAAAAGCAAAATATTGAGTTTTAATGCATATTTCAATCCACTATCTCTTATATTAAACTGACTATTTTCATCTCTCCATTTTGATCGATGCTGGTATTCTAAAAACATTTAGAATTGAAATTCTAGAAGTTGGACCGCATGTCTTGTCCACAAGATTCCTATGTACTTCCCCTTGTTGCCAGGCGCTTGATAATCTACTAGTTGTGCATAAAAGAGTGTACATTTCACAATTTCAGCACACCCATGCAACAGAAAATGAAAGAAGTTTATGGAAGGAATATTAAGGAAAACTACTCTTTTCTACTCCCAAAGTAATATGGCATGGTATTCTTGAAATTAATAAGAGAAACAGGAGGCATTTGTCGTGAACTGAAAGAAAAGAGCTATAAAGGAGAGGTGGCTTCCACGTCATGAACATAAGTCCACATTCGCATTTCCATGAGTTTGCCCTTAGATTTTCCCGCAACCAAACAGAAGGAAAAAGAAAAATCCTCATTCCACAACTCAATAGACAGATACAAAAAAGAGGCAAGAAGAACCTTTTTCTCTTAGGAGAAACGCTTCGACTGCGAGAGCTGACACTGCGCGACTGAGACGAAGATGAAGAGAAGGATCTGGAGCGGGAAGGAGAGCGAGATCGAGAGGAGGAGCGAGAATCAGAGCCGGAGTAGGAGCGGGAGCGGGAGCGAGAGGAGGAACCCGAAGCGGAACCAGAGGGTGGAGATGGGCGAGCTCGGCCTGGCTTGGCCATGGCTGGAGAGAAGAACCCTAGAAAAACCCTAGAGAGATTTGAGAACGCTCTCAATCTCAGCCTTGTGAGGGAAGAGAAAGTGGAGTGTCAGCTTTAGCTTTAACTGTGATTTTTAGAGGCATAGAGCCCATCTGCGAGGTCGGCCCAGATTTGAGTTTGGGCCTCTGGACCCAATTCTTGCACTACCATCTTTCCTTGCTACTTCTCGTAATGCCCGCAAAGGACCAGGTGAGGCTACACCAGCCCGACCCGATCCTGTGTGTCATGCCAATGTGGTCATGTTTACTAGAATAAAGAATAAAAATAAGAAATTAATTTTATTATCATTTATCAACGTGTTTGTATCATTTTTTTCTATGCGGTATTAGGATTCACTTCCATAAATTATTAGAAGTACGTAAAATAGCAATAGGACAATAAGTCTACATTGTATATTATTAATTTTGTTCCAAATTATATTATATTTTAGGAAATTTTTTAGACAATGACTTATTTTTAATTAAATAATCAAATTTGTTATTTGTTCGATCAAAAAGTAACAAATAAGTCTAAAAGGGGCTGAGTAAAAATAAGTTACTTTGAATTAAAAGTTTTAATTAAGTTAAAATGTTTTAATTATTTAAAAAGAATTTTAATTTGAGAAGTTAAAAAGAAAAATATTTTCAAATAATAAAAATAACTTGGAAAGGAATTTTAAATTGAGGATTTAAGATATAAGAATTTTAAATAGAAAATTTTTTCAAATCTTTTTAGTTTTAAGTTAAATATTTTTACCCAAACCATTTAGATAAGGATATATATCAATTGTTTTAAATTAACTTATATTGCTTTTATTTAGAAAGTGTTCGATAAAACTTAATATTTATTATTTAATGACTTAAGTAAATTAACTTTAAAGTTAAACTATACTTAGGTTGGTGACTTAAAAACTTATTATTTAATTATTATTTTAAGTATTAAAGTTGTTTGATAAAATTAACTTAAATGTTATTCTAAATCATCAAATTGATCCTCATAAATTTTAATTAGGATAAAGGAGCTCGAGTAATAGTGATGATCATGGGGTGGTAAAAAAAATCATGGAAGTAATTAGGATAAATAAGGGGTAAAGTGGTAAAATAAAGATGTGACCTAAGAAAAAACTAATTATCTTTTTTTATTATTTAAAGTTATTTTTTATTTTAAATCATATCATTAAGTTATTTTATCAAATATATTTACTTTACTTAATGACTTAAATTAAGTTATTAACCCAAGTTAGTTACCAAACACCCATAAAACTTATTTAGATAAACTTTATTAAAATTTTCGAACTTTGAAACATAAAAATTTTCGAACTTTCAAACATAAAAATGCTTAAAAAGTGGTTTGTATGAAATAGGTACAAAAAGTTTGATGGGAGGCATTTTTATCTAAAATTGTCATTCTTCTTGTTTTGAAAATGTGGGGATCATTTTTATCAAATAAGATCATATTTTGACCCTTATAATCAAATATTTCATTCTATTTTGATTTTAAGCATTAAAAACAAAATTTCCAACTTATTTTCATGCTACACTTATGTAAAATATTAAAATTCTCAAATTATTCTTCACATTTTTCATCAGATATTTTGATAAAGACAAACGTGAAAAATTGAAGGGCTTTTCAAAATTAGTAGAATAGAGATAATTGCAATAAAAAAAATATATATGACAATTCCTTAAAGGTTACATTAAAAATATAAAACAGATTAAAAAAATCAAGGTATTATATTACCATAAATTTAAAGTAATTTCTGAAGACACTAGAGAAGTCTACTTTTTTTTTATAAAAGTTTATACTTTTGATGTAGAAATTTATATTTTTAAAAATTAAAAATATACATGAAAGGTATCCAAATTGAGCGCAAGTTAAATTTTTTTTTTTAAAATTAGTTTGAAACTCATCTTATGTTGCATTCATGAAAGAATAGTAAAAATTTGTAGAAAAAACCTAGTTATTGGCTTATCATGTTTGACAGTGATTCTAAGAAACATTTATAATGATTCTAAAAAATAATTCTAATTTTTCTAACACTTTAAAACAACTCTCTTGATAAAAAATTCCAAGTGTTAGAAACATTAAAACCGTTTCCTAAAATTACTACAAAACGGACTTTTAGCTTGGAAAGAGGTAGCCCACTGGTTGATCATTCTTTGTTAACTAACATCTCTATAATTCTAGACTAAGTGAGGAACAGGTAGTGGTTTGATAGACTACACTCGTGGAAGATGAACAAGTTCCCAGATGAGCAAAGCTCATTCCACTGACGATCTTCAAGGAATTTTTCAAACAAAAGAGGGACGCTGGAGACTCAAAACAACCCAGATACAGCCAAACAGAATCTTTTATAGGTTTCCTTCAACATTTTGTCTATTGGTAATGGCTTTCATTCAACACCTCTTGAAAGATATAGAAAATACAGTCAATGGTGGAACTAAGTTGCAAACAGTTTTGATGTTCTAAAGCTGGGTTCAATCCTATAAAATGTATGGTATATTCACATATAGTAACTATTAATCACCTGTTGTCTTCTTTTACTCTTCTAACTTGCATTTGGTTGAACCCTGGGAATGTCAAACAGAGGCAGCATGAACCATGTCAACAAGCTCTTCATCCAGCTTTTCAAATTCACCAGTGAGGCGGAGATGGCTATATGAAGGGGCTAAGCAATTTACTGCAGTCCCAGGACAACTTCCACAGGGGGAACCTAGCAGCCATCTGGAGTTCTTCAAGAGACAAGTTTTTTGAAGAATCCAGGCAAGAGTTGATCACTGTTGAGCAGTGTTCCTGAATATCATCTTCCAATAACAAATAGTCAGCAAGCAAACAAAGCTCCAAGTAGAGTTGCAGCTCCCGTGGCTTTTTCCTTTCATCCATGTTATCCCATAAACAGCCAGTGACGAGTGTTGGCAGTTTATCAGAATATAACCAGTCCACTAGTTTGACTAATGCTTCCCAACTAACAGGGACCTTTATGAAGCGGGAATGGCTGCAAGGATGAAAAATATTGCAGTGGTTAAGATATAAAAGGACTACCAAAATTAGAGCAAAGAGCACAAAGATGTAACTTAGGAGATATATTTTACAGTAATACAGTATTAACATGCATATCAAGCAGAGAACAAAGTGTTAGGAGACCAATCAAAAGAAGAAAATGTCTGTAGTTCCAGGATATTTCTCAATTACTAAATCAGTGCAGGGGTATTAGATATATCTTAATTGCTAAATTGGTACTGGGTTAATTGATATGCAATGTGTTACACTCTGGTTTTCTGGAAGATACGCCTTTATATGATTGAATAACATAAAAAAAATGTAGATGTTTGCTCTGACGTGCCCATGACATGTTTGACTTGCAACATCCATGTGTTTCAAAAACCTTGAAAATTTGGACACTTTAGATGTCTAGCTGATAGATATCCAGGCATTTCAGAAGAGCGCTTAATCTGATGGGGGTTAAGTTAGAAGACTTCCATGATAGTTCCTCGGACAGAGCTCCTCCATAGTAGTGCCCATATGCATAGTGGCTACCATATTGGTAAACTATAAATAATGAATTCAAAGTTCCAAACACAGGTGAAATACCAACTTTATAGATCTTATGCAAACAGATCAAGAGATTGTGCTCTGTTGTTTTATAAATATACAAAGTGTGCTTTTTGTAGGCACTTTATCCAGGGAAACTAAAAGATGCATCAAAAGGAAATACGTACCACTCCTGCATCCCTGACCGGAACATGGCTCGGAAATAACCACTACTTGAGCACAATATGACTTTGTGGACATGCACATGAGGCACTAAAACAGAACAAAATTTGCATGTCCACTGCATCGCTTTGGTTGCTTCAGCTTGCAAGGCAACATCCCTGAAAAAAATTAATAAAAACTATTTAGAATCCTTAGCCTCCAAAAAATAAAGAAGGTACTTATAAAGATGGTATTCAAAAGGCCTTGAGGCCCAGTTCTAGTGGCAGGATTGGGGTGGGCATGTAGGAGGTTCCAGGTTCAATCCTAGAGAGAACAAAAAATAAATTAAAAAAAAAGGGAAAAAAAGAACGCATTGCCTATCAAGGAAGAAAAGGGGATGATCTTCAAAAATGTTTTACCTACAAATTTCTTCCCTCGCTTACAGCAACTCCTATCTGTAAAACATCTGACATAAACAAGACATTCCTGGACATGCCAAAGATTGCTCATGTTGGATGAACCAAGACACCAGAAAGTCTTCTATCCCATCTCCAATCTTGGATGAACTAGAACATCTTCTACCACTAGTATTGGATGAATCAGAACGCGAGAGTATTCTAACTCTAGTCACAGAGTGCAAATCTCCAAAACAAGAGATTCTTAACATGTTATTGATAGTACAGTTCCATTTACTGGCAAGACTGAGAGATGTATTGTCAGTCCTGAAGACAGTTGTTTAATTGAATGATGAGAAGGCATAAAGTTTTAAATGTCTCTAAAGTGTAGCTCATGAAAACTCTGTTAAATTCAAAATCAGGGGGTCAAGAAGAAAAGAAAAAGATCATGCCAATTTGATGCAATTTTAAGGTGTCTTAAGATACTAATCAAGGAGAAAAACATACGAAAAAATATGCGCATCGAAATTGAGTGCAAGAGCAAGATCCAATCCAGGAAAAGGCATGCTCTATGAAGCATTTGTAGTAGAGGTTGCAGTTTACAATCTTCAACAAAACTTGTTAATGTCTTCACAAGGTCTTCTCCTGCTTGTAAATATCAGACTTGGGAAAAGGATTGGGAATGCACTTGGTGAAAACGAAAACGCAGATACACAACTCAGTCTTAAAAGTGGAGAATCTTTGAGCATTCATGGTGTTGTTCTTATGGTCCAATGTCCATCATTGCTGCAGACTGTGGAGCTGCCTCTTGATAAGAAAAGGTTCGATGGTTCTTCGATTGGACAATATACAGAGTGGAAAAAAAAACAAGAAAGTTCATTTATCTTCCCATGTACATCACCTGCCATTAGTGAAGCTGTTGGAATCACTAATGGCAGGTGATGTACATGGGAAGATAAATGAACTTCTTTCTTGAATTTGTTTTTCCACTCTGTATATTGTCCAACCGAAGAACCATGAAACCTTTTCTTATCAAGAGGCAGCTCCACAGTCTGCAGCAATGATGGACATTGGACCATAAGAACAACACCATGAATGCTCAAAGATTCTCCACTTTTAAGAATGAGTTGTGTATCTGCGTTTTCGTTTTCACCAAGTGCGTTCCCAATCCTTTTCCCAAGTCTGCTTGGAAAACCATACACTCCAAAATAACTGAGAAGGTATGCAGCATACCATCTTAGCCCAGGAGTAGAAGTATCACTGCAGATCTCTTGGAGTTTATGAATTAATTGAGCTTCATTATATTCCATCTGACCATGAAATAAGTCAGGGCAATTTCTGACGGAACCAGAATGGTGGATCAATTCAGCTAGTCCCCACAGGCCAAAAAACAGAAGAATGTCTCCGCCATCCCAATTCTGTACATGTCTGGCAACATGTCCTGCTGCTGAACATATTTTGCAAATCAGGGGCAACAATTAGCCTTCCCAATTGGAAATCACTTTTTAAGCACTGCTTTATAAATGCCAACAGCATTTTTATGCCTTCACTCTGTATAATATACTTTCGATACCGCCGCAAACCTGAATAACATGTCAATCCCACTATGCTAAAAGAAGTGCGTTCATCTAGGTTTCCAAACTCATCCCTCGATGATACATAGTGTAGGTAATCCATCAAGGATTTTAGATAATGCTTCCCCTCTGGCTTTAGAGCATCAGACAGTTTGGATCGGGCCCGTGATTTAATGTATTTGCAGGGAGAATAAATCATCATCAGAACTGCTCTAGCTACTGAATTTTCATTGATATTGTTGGCATCATATTGAGAAGTCTGACCCCTTCTACGAACTGAGTCCACAAAGGTCAAGCTATTAAAGAACATAGGCAGAATAATAAAATAAATCAGAAACCAGAAGATAAAGGTAAATATCATATGTTCAAATGACCAGAAAAAAACATAGATCAGGTCCCTGACAAAGAAAGAATAGAATAAAACAAAAAGAAAACAAAACAAAAGCAAAATTAAGAATGCCATAGTATTGATGAATAGGGACACTACCATGCATAATCAATGAGGAAGCAAATGTCATTGCCACTCTTCTTAGGATTGAAATCTTCCCCAGAGTGTGTTACAAGCCCCCCAAGAATATCCCAGGTGAATGTGGGATCCTTCAGTGCTATGGATTTCTGTTCTTCCGACAACAAGATATCTTGGAGTCGTTGGGCTTTAAGAAATTCACTTAAACGAAGCTCAATTAGGACTTTGCCAATTCCTAGCTTCCAAAAATAAATTTGATGCTCCCCTGCCCAACGAGTAATCAGAGCCAAACGACCTGCCTCCACCGCCACAGAAATCTGGTCTTGAGTAATCTCTTTAACAAACAAGCTGTATTCCCTCAAACCACCAATTATGGCTTGGATGATGGGCTCACAGCAAAATCTCACCATTTTCGAACATCTTTGTTCACTCATCTGTGCAATTGTTGGTACAGAATAACTTATACATGAAAAGAAAATGCCATTACCTAAATAGGATATTGTAAAGCATGATTATTACCGTCAACAACTGAGAAAGTTTAAATGCCTCTATCCGAACAGAAGGAGGTTGTGTGCTGTCCATGCACTGCACCACCATTTTTATGAAGTTTTCGCCATTTTCTAGGAGCCTCTCAGCCCCATTACCACATAAAGCTGTCATACAATCAATAAATATTTTATCCACAAATTTAATAATGTAAACTTAGAACACTAACACAAAAAATTGATACCTAAAGCAGAGTACAATTGCAAAACTGCAACTTTAACAGAAGAATCAGAATTTACACGTATGACCTCCAGAACCCTCAACAACTCAGCATCATTCCATACATGATACCAAGAGGGTTGCCGGCACCACAATATCCTCCTTAAAAGAGAAGCCATCCGTTGGAAATATTGAATTGATTCAATCCCTCTGGAAAATTTTTGTATATTATTAATAATATGAATAACTGCATTTGTTTCTTTCCATATCTCCCAAATAACTCCATACTCCTTTAAACTCAGATGTGAGAGGATATGATACAAACCATTTGCACAATGGGAAGCAACTTTTAATTGATGAGACGATAATAAAGATGAAAAAGGCTGAATAAGATGTAGCACATGAGGTTGCACCACTGAACTGGGAAAGTCCCGGACTAACTTCAATGCCACCTTTGCTGCAATGATTAATACAACTTCACTGTTGGATTGAAGAATTCCTTCCAATGCCTTAATCATAACAGCAACTGAATCCTGGAAATGGACAAAACAACTATGAATTTAATTACCTAGAAAAAATAGCCAGAAGGCATTAGAATTACGAATCATCTATACCAATAAATTTCACCTAATCTCATCCCAATACATCATCAACAGGTCGTATACTTAATAGAAATGTGATTCACAAAACCCCAGCCAGTAAGTATCAAGCATTACATGAAAATAAGGGTCACCAATACAAGTTGGCTGATATGTAATGTGGCAATTTGAGAGAAATAAGTGACTTCTATTTCATTTTACCACTTTTCATACTCTAACCTTTCAAAGTCACAAATAAAAGGAGCTTCCTCCATTTTCCATATTGTTAGAATATTAAATTTCAACCAACCTTTCTGGAGAAACCATTGATTGACCCAGAGAAGAAATTGCCACAAAAGTAACCACTATGGGAAATAAAGAAGTTCCACATATAAAGTGCTCATGTTGCCCATATTTCAAGTGAACCATGGTTATAAATAAATCATAATAATTTGGCATTTATCATCCACCAAGAATCAACCAACACTTTGTCCAATTCCCTAATAAAATGTTCCACACTAAGTGCCTCCCCTTCCCTCCCTCTCTTTTTCTTTCTCTCTTAAACACACTCTTCTGTCATTCATTGAATTTCTCTCGTTAATTTAATTTGCAACCTTCCTCAAAAGTTCCAAACATTTAAAAGCCTATGAAATTTAACATATTCTTTTAGTATACACTAGGTGTACGTCAACTTAACTAACTGTTTTTTTTTTGCATTATTTTTTTAATTAATGCCAAAAATGAAACTTTATCACATGCCATTTCATGTCAACATTTAATATCACATGTCCATCTCATTGAAATTTTTTACCCATATGCATTGCCAGCTCTAAGCCCACTGTTTGACCAACAGAAGAAAAGTTACAATTCTATTTTTCAAGTTTTTATTTATTTATTTATTTATTTTTTATAGATAATTGAAGATAATATTAACAAAGGACCAAAAAAGGGCACACCAAGGTACATACCATTTATAAAACAGTCACTAGAAGGCATCAAAAAAAGGAAAAGGGATACAAAAAATATTCCCTTCCTCAATGAGAACCCAACCGATCAATGAAGTCATATAAGGACATTGGGCCTTCAACTACTGACAACTTGGTCCAAGACAACAAGTTACAAAGAAACAAGGTTTTTAGCTTTTGGTCAAAGAGCTCCTTATTTTCAAACGATATTCTATTTCTCTCCTTCTAATTTATTCAAAAAAGGCACAAAGGGGTTGTTCCCCATACTTTACTTCGTTTCCTTCCGAAAAAAGAACCATGCTATCCTATCAAAGCCTCTCTTATAGAGAGGAAGGTAACATCTGAGACAAACCAAAAACATAGAATAAAAGTTGCCACAAAATCCTCATCTTGCCATCATGTAGCAGGCTATGGTCAATTAACTCCTCTTGGATATGACAAAAGAAAACATTTGTTAGTCAGCGTCCATTTTCTCTTCTGAAATTGATCTAGTGTTAAAGCTTTTCCCAGGACCCCTCCCAAGCAAAAAAACTTGCTTTAGGTGGAATCCACACATTCCAAACAACCTTTACTAGAAAAGGCATTGATCTCCTAGGCTCATAATAAAGGAAAGGGACTTAATGGAAAAAGTTCAGACTTTAAAAAAGAAATGCTCCACAATCTCAACCTCCCAATCATGTAGATGCTTAGAGAAGTTAGGAGTCCAAAAACCCCTTTCATTTGACTAACTCCACAAATCCACGACTCATGCCTCTTTTGAACTAGCTATGGCAAATAAAAAGGGACAAGGAATACACAAAGGCTCATCACCACACTATTTATCCTTCCAAAACTTGACCCTCCTCTCATTGACAACAAAGGAGACTCTAATATTGACAATCTCTTTATGGTCCTCCATAACCCAATCCCATATCTCTCTCTCACTTCCTTAGACACCACCCCTCTTCAACCTCCCCATATTTACCATTAACAATTTGCCTCCAAAAAACCTCTCTTTCTATTGCAAACCACTAGTTCCACTTGCAAATGAGGGCCTTGTTGAGTGAAGAAAGGTGTCTAAATCCTAGATCCCTCTTTCTCGTATTTAGATTTCTCTCTAGAGTCCCATTATCCCATAAGAAATCCCTTTAAATCTACTCTAACCTCAAGCTCACATTCCTTAACATTCAGAACAATGACATGTAATAAATAGGCAAACTAGATAAAGTGCTCCAAATTAGAGTGAGTCTCCCTCCTTTAGAGATATGTTGTCTTTTTCATATTGTCAATCTTTTACAAAATCTTTCTTTCACCCCATCCTAAGCCACCGGGGAATCATGAGAGGCACCTAAAGGGAGCCCCAAATAAGTGGTTGGAAGTTCTCCCACCTTATAACTTAATTCAAAAGCTAACTCTTCCAAGTTCTCCACCTTCACTATTGGAATAAGATCACTCTTGGTTAGATTTATTTTCAAACCCGAAATGACCTCAAACCACATAAGTTACTAGCTTAAGTAAGTCATTTAGGCTATAGAGGCCTCACAACACACTAAAGTATCGTCGACAATAACAAATAAGAGCCATTCCTTCTCCAACTCTATCATTTATCCTTAGAAGGCAATTGAGTGTCGCCATGGCTAGCACAAACATATATAGAAAGAATGGACCCCCTTGCCTTAGGACCCTAGGGCTTTGAAAAAAGCTAGAAGGGATGTCATTCATAACAGTCAAGAAACTTGTTGTTGAAATGCACCATCTAATTCAACCCGCTATTGGCCAAGCCCCATCTTATCCAAAATTGAAAGCAAGAAGTCCTAATTAACATAATCATAGGCCTTCTCAATGTCAAGCTAACACAATACCCCGGAATTGTTACTTTTCAACATCTAGTCAATTAGCTCATTGGCCATAAGCACGACGTCTAGAATTTGCCTTACCTCCAAAAATGCATTATTGGAATTTAGAGATCACTTTGTTTACCATCTTTTTAATCCAATTAGTCAAACACTTTAAACAAAAATTTATAAAGGCTTCCCACCAAACTTATAAGCTTAAAATCTTCAAGATTTTCTGCTCTTCCACCCCACACCCCACAACAACACCCCCCCTCCACCCACTCATTTCTTTGTAACCAAATAAAAAATGTCACAATTGAGACTTTTTACAAATTTACCTACCCTACTAATGAAAGTCTTTAAAAAAGCGCATTACCTCTTCCTTGACAAAGTCCCATCTAAACTTTCAAAAAGCCATTAAGAAACCCTATGGCCTTAGAGCTTTGTTCCCATTTAGATCTAATAGAGCACTGTACACAATTGAGACTTTTTACAAATTTACCTACCCTACTAATGAAAGTCTTTAAAAAAGCGCATTACCTCTTCCTTGACAAAGTCCCATCTAAAATTCCAAAAAGCCATTAAGAAACCATATGGCCTTAGAGCTTTGTTCCTATTTAGATCTAATAGAGCACTGTACACCTCTTTCTCTAAAAAAGGCTCCTCTAACTTTGATACATTTAAAGTGTCAAAATTCATATCACTAATATTGGGGCGCCACTTCACTAGCTCTGACAAAACATTATGAAAAGCTTGGACAATCCCCCCTTAATCTCAGTCTCCTTTGTACAAACCCATTCATGTTGACCATAGCCAAAAGGTTCCTTCATCTATTTGGATTCTTCATTTTATGAAAGAAGTTGGAATTTTTATCACCTTCCTTCAATCAAACCTCTCTTGATTTCTCCCTTCTGCTCGTTTCTTCCATGAGAGCCCATTTACAATATTCCACCCTTGATTCCTCTCTAGCAACCACCTCCTCTTGATATAAAGCCTCTCTTTAGAATCCCAAAAACCCACTTGGGAAAGAGCCAAATTTTTTCTAACTGCCACACTGCCAAAAACCTCTTTGTTCCAACCCTTCAAATTAAACTTCAAAATTTTCTCTACCAAGATGAAGCTAGATGAATCCCTAAAACTTATGAAGTTGAAAAATTGAAATTAGTTATCATCCCCAATAGCTTCTTAGTAATAAAAAAACACATGTTCATAGTGAAATAATTATTAAAAGAGAAGATTGGTGAGTTATATTTGGAGTTGAACATCCAGATTTTAATAGCAATAGTTACTGTTAAGCTGTGTTTGAATGACTGGTGTCAGGAATGAGAATACCACCATTTTAGCCAGAATGAGATGCCTGCATTTGTATCACAAAGAGTGTGCTGCTTGTCCATTCCAAATTATGACTATAAACACAGAACAGACTTGAGAAAATAAAAAATTTATATCAGTTTGGACACAGTTACAGGCATCTAAATGTAGCACAATGGCAAATTTAAACTATTGTTGAAGCCCCACACATCAATTGTAACACCAAGTTGTTCTTTGCCCTTGAAGCTTTGTAAGAAATGGATACTGTTACATACCTTTACAAGTGGATGCTGACAAGTGTCTGCTGAAATAAATCCAAGAAATTCACTAATAGAGTGGACCACATGCTTCTGCATCTCAATATCTGGGCACTGCCATTTCCTTTCTTTGTCATCATAAGAACTGCTGGGGCGTAAACCAAATTAGGAATACGGTAATATAGTTTCAATTTTAATATTCATACTACAAAAAATCATCCAGTGAATAAGTAACACATAAATATTTATGCATTCTACTAACAGGACCAGAAAATGGAAACAATAGTCAAAAGTTCCATTACTGTGTATGGTTAGTGATAATGGGCAGAATCTTAGCAAGTGGATTATTTCTAAATTATTCTATTATGTGCATATCACATCCAGAAATAGACCATCATCCCTTTCCATGTTGCCCTTCTGCTCCTGCTCTATGGAGGGTTTTACTTCTCCAGGAATAGGTGCTCTGTCACTAAGTAAAGGAAGTTCTAGCCTCACAGCACTTTATGACTTGGAGCAAGAAAGTAAAGATAGGTAGGATGATTAAGAGCTCCACCTACGGTTGCAATCCATAAGCAGAGCAGGAAATGCTGAACAGTTTGGGTCCATCACGGGTGTGCTCATTACCGTGTGAAATATAAGATAGTGATGCAGGAAAACAGTGAGACAAAGATATATAAAAAATTCTTATTTTGAGCAGGATGAAATTCTTGCATGATACAAGTTTAAACCTTTCTGAGCTTCCAGTTGATTGCATTGTCTTACATGTTGCAGATCAATTGTTGTGATTAGAGCAACAAACCTGAGATGCAAAGACTCTACTTTGCCATTTTTTAGAAGTAATAATAGAAATTGTATGTTTGAAGATATATGATTTTGATATTAAAATTTACTTCATGCAGCAGGTAATATTTTCATTTTGAATTTAATTAATGTCCAATTCATGACAGATCCAATGTTTTGAACTCCAACCTGACCAGGGAGTTTTTAGCAGAGATTTCTCCAAGAACAGTTTGAGTCGTGATAATGTCTCCTAGGCAAGATTAAAATTTGCATGACACTTAATTTGGCTTGGATCTCAAAACATACAAGTTTTTTTGGTCTACCTATTATCTTTTGGAAATGAATCAGGTTCCAAACAAGAACCAAACACTGATTCAAATTTACTTTCATTTTTTTTAAAGAAAGTGGACTCAGAATTCAACTACAAAAATTCTCTAATTTACAAAGAAGGCCACCTTTTGTGACATAATTCCACTAAATTATTTACTTAAAGATTCTTACAGACTACTACTTCAAGCCTAGTTTAAAGGTATACTATCTTTTAAACAAATAAAGTTTCCAAAAAAACCCAATGCTTCACTTTCAAAGAAACCTGACTCGCTCTTCAAATTCAACTGGAAAGGATTTTCTAATAACCGAGAAAGGCATACCCCTTTGTGATACAAAAATCAAAACCTGAATCCGGGACTAAGAACTTCCAGATTTCTCTTTCCTTTCAAATCCATCCTAAATCTTCAACAATTTTGTACTGCTCTCAGTTCCTTCCCTTTCTCGGCAACCAAAACAAGAGTCGATTCATGAAAAGAAAAAAAACACAGCAAAGAATAAAACTGAACCAGAATCCGAAACTATAGATCGTCCACATTTCTCTTTCCTATCAAATTCTTAGTAACTCTAAAACAATCATTTTCTTTCTTGGAAACCAAACAGAGGCTCAAATTCATCTGAAAAAAGAAAAGAAAAGAAAAGAAAAGAAAAGAAAAGAAAAAAGGAAAGAAAACCTGAATCCAAAATCAAGAGATTTGTAAAGGCGTTGGCGGCAGGTTAGGAGGCGATCGGTGATGGCTTGGTTGTTTTCTACTCCTCCTGGCGTCGAGATCGTTTCAAGGGCACATCACACAATTTCTCATCACTGGGTCTTCACCTTCGCCTCTGCCGCATTCGTGAATAGGGAGTAAAGCAACCACACAAGATTCGAAGGTTGGTTGCAACGGGAAAAAAAAAAGCTTGAATGTTAGTACACTCATCACTTTTCTTTCTTTAACTTCAACTCTCCCACATCTGCTCCAATGTCGTCATCCGTCTCCGTTTTTTTTTTTCCTCCGAGACAATTGTGTTTTGGGTCTGGCTAGGCCCAAAAATTAAAGGGAGGTCCATATAACCGAACCATTTAAGATGAAAACTTATAGGAAGTGTCAAAATTGAGAAGAAGGATATGCACTTTTATTATTGGGAGAATTGTGTTTTGGGCCCAGTTGGGCCCAAAAATTAAGAAAAGGTCCATCTAACCGACCTATTTAAGCTGAAAACCCATAGGAAGTGTCAAAATTAAAAAGAAGGATATGCACTTTTATTAATTCCAAAAATAACCTTTGCTGATTATGAAAAAAAATAATAATAAACAAAAAAATCCAGGTTGGAATTTTGCCCTAATTTTGGTGTCTCTTCAGATTTCAAGCCTATAAGCCGTTTTCTTCTCTTCATCCCGAGTTCCTCCATCACTTGCATCTCAATCTCTGCGACTCTTTGGAATTTTGCCCTAATTTTGCTATCTTCAGCATTTCAAGCCTATAAGCCATTTTCTTCTCTGCCTAGAAGCCGTTTTCTTCTCTGCCTAGAAGCCATTTTCTTCTCTACCTAAAAGTCGTTTTCTTCTCTGCCTAGAAGCCGTTTTTTCTCTTCCGCCCGAGTTTCTCCATCGCTTGCATCTCAATCTCTACGGTTTTTTTGGAATTTTGCCCTAATTTTGGTCTCTCTTCAGTATTTCAAGCCTAGAAGCCGTTTTCTTCTCTTCCTCCCGAGCACCTCCATCGCTTGCATCTCAATCTCTACGGCTCTTTCATTTTTTCTCGCATTCGTCTCTCTCGAAAATTTGAATAAGGTATGGATTTCAGTTGGGTCTCTCTTGTTGCATATTTGAGGTTAGTAGATTGTCTAAATCTCGACCTAAATTTTCTTAGTCCAAATCTCTAAACTGTGTTCAACTTGATCTCCGGAGTTCAAGTTACTATTCCCATTCAATAATTGACTTCTTGGTTTGCTACTATTATTCGGATGCTGAGAAAATAATGAGAAAAAGAAGGAAAAATTTTGAACCATAATTTTTTCTTTAAGCCTTGAGAATACAGAAAATGCACTTTACCTGCAACTCATGATTCATGGCTTAATCGATCTGATTTTATTTTTGTAATTTTTTTTAGATTTTTTTTCATGCTATTTGTATATTTTAAATTCAAAAAAATATTTGTGAAAATTTGTCATATATACTTGAAAATAATTTATAATTGTTTAATTGGTTGCTAGAAAACCAGGAGAGGAAAAATGGAAAGGGTAAATGGAAAACCTAAAAACCCTAAAGTTTTCTTATGGTGCCTTGGCTTGAGATGTAGGCACAAGTAACAGATTTATTTCTTTTTATCTATTAGTTTTTTTTACCCTTAAACCTTAAATGTGTTAAACTATTGCTTATGGTTTTGTATGAATCATCTAAAGTAGGACATGATAGTTAGAAGAGAATTCTGTTTTTGTTACATTTTTAGGCTATTATCTCTTCATATTATTTTGCAAAGCAACGCTTTATAATTAATATTTAAATATCTCCATTCTCTTTGAATAAGTTTGTAGGCATGTTTGATATAGTAGTACCAACAGAAATTGTCTAAGGGTTTGAGTGAGAATGAGAATTTGTTTTCTACCTAGTGTAAGTATAGGTCAGAGCTTAATAAAACGTGAGAGATTATTTGTGATAAGACTGTATAAAGTTAGCACATTTGTATGTAATTTATGGTGGACAAATGTAGTTCTTTAATTTTTTTTTTTTTTGTGCCATCTGCGGAAATGAACACTGGGATTATGGGATTAGTCGAAGTTTGATTGTTTTTTTACTTAAGTTGATTGTCATTGCATTGTAAGTAAATAGGAAGAATTAAATATTATTAGAATGAATCAGGAAGAGACTTGATGTCAGGAACTATTCTTCGTGGCTGTATGCATCTTGTTGATCAGGCCGACAGTGAGAGAGTAGACAAATCTGAGGTCAATGGAGATAAACTAAAGGAGGCACGGCATATTAACAGATCTCTCTCTGTTCTAGGGGATGTCATCTCTGCCCTTGCCCAGAAGAGTCCACATGTCCCTTACAGGAATAGTTAAGTAACAAAACTTCTTCAAGACTCACTTGGTAAGAATAAACTAATGCATTTTCAGAGTATGAACCTCATATTTGATTCTGTTTTCTTTAATTTTATTTTTTAAATTATAATATGGCTTTTGGATTGTAATTCTCTTTAGGGGGGCAAACCAAGACACTAATGTTTGTTCACATTAGCCCTGAACTGGATGCTGATGGAGAAACAATTAGCACAGTTAAATTTGCAGAGCGATTTGCCACAGTAGAACTTGGTGCTGCTCGTGTAAACAAGGATAGTGTAGATGTGAAAGAGCTAAAAGAACAGGTTCTGAATGCTCTCATTATTTATCATTCTTCTCAATTCTTATTTATTATTCTGAAAACTTTGACCTATTATTTCAGATTGGTACTCTGAAGGCAGCTCTGGCAAGGAAAGAGGAAAACCAGAGGACATGCAACATTCATTTTCCAACAGTTCTGAAAGATGGAGAACAAAAACCAGTGAGTTATCCAAGTTTGGTGTTCTGATTATGCATCCAAGTTTTTGTGAAACCAGAATTCAAGTTTGATGTTCTGATTATGTAGGCACGCAACAATTAGGTTTTCTTTTTCTTTTTCCCCTATTCTGTTTTTAACATCTTGTGTATGAGATTGGTGACGGGTATTCTTTATGTTGTACATCCTGTGCAAAAGAGGCATTGCATAAGATCTAATTCCATTTGGCATATGTATTACTTGGAACAAAATCTTCTTCTCTCCACAAATGACAACAATTCAGTACTGAAGATTGCTGATTTTGGATTTGCAAGGTAAAATTCATATTATCTTTTACATTTTGTATGTGGGTTTTGATGGTGATACTTTTCAAATCTTTTTTAGCAAGCCTATAAGATTCTTTCTTTTAATACATTCCTTTTCTTTTGATTTTTTTTGTTTATTTTTCTTTTTAGAGAACACTTGATGGTTTGACTTTTAGCAAAACCAAGTTGTGATATTAACATTACATGGCAAAGTTTTAACAAGTTTTTCCTCTGTTTGTATTCCAAAATGATTCAACAAACTGGACTTTCTCATGAGTCTCCTGATTTCAAAGGGTGTAAATATTCATTGAAATGAAACTTGTTCTCTTTCATTTTAAAAATGCTTTTGTTTAACGTTTCTAGTTTCTAGTACAGCTAAATGGGTTATATAGTTAAGGTCCTTTCAATAAGTTTATATGTTCCAATTCTTTTTGGCAGATCTCTACAACCTAGAGGTCTTGCAGAAACATTGTGTGGTTCACCACTGTACATGGCGCCAGAGATAATGCAACTTCAGAAATATGATGCAAAGGTGATATTTACTTTCTCCATCTGTAAGAATCCATCCATTTTCAGAAACATTGTGCATTTATATGGGTTTCCATGATTCCTTTTGCATGTTTACACCTCTACTTCCACTCTTCTATAGATACTTTTTTCTCAGATTTAGGCCCTATCTTCTTTCAGATGAATTATTTTTAATGAAATTACCTCTGTATTTCAGACCATTGAGATTCTTTTCAGCAAAAAGATATTATTGACCATGGAGGTTAGTTGACACTCTCCTTTTATTGCTATGCTAATTCACAAATGATTGAATGTTTCAATTTTTTTCCCATTCAATTTTTTGTTCATTGCTATCAATTTGAAGATTTCTGTTTGATTCTATTGGTACACCATCGTTAACTGTATGAAAGCATGCTTATTGTAGAGGCATTTATTAAAATATTAAAATTTAATTTTTTTGTAATAGGATCTATCATTTCATCCAACCAGAAGAGTTTCTCCAATTCTATGCATTTTTCTAGAATACACAGACAATCCTGACCTTTCAAGCCATTAAATTGAAATCTGGCTTACTGATGCAAAAGAATTACTAATTTAATCAAAGTAGTTTTTTGATCAATTGCATTATTTTTTTCTTTTCTAGATCTTATCAGCTCAGTTTTTGTGCTGACATATAGACTGGTTCATAAATTCATGTTTCCCTAGAGATTGAATTCAGAAGTCTCAATTTCTTGAGATGTGAAAGCATGCCAGATAAATGGTGTCCCTTGTTAGGCAATGTTAGTGGAAAATTTATCATTTCATTCAAGAGAACTTTATATTTGTTTTGACTTCCCATGTTGGTTCAATGCATTCCCTGGACTTGGTTAGTGTATTTTTTGTTCTACTTCAATCCATACCAAGACCAAACAATAGAAACAAGGTGAAAATGACAGGACAGATAGATGTTCTAGGACAGCAATGAACCCTTCATGCAATTCTGGAATTGTTAATAAAATTTTCTATCCAACTAAATTCTTGTAATCAGACAGATTAAGCTAATATTGGTTTTTGCATGATCCTGATTCCTTTATGGAATTTTATGTCAGTAGTTTTAATTCTTTGGTGTCAACACATTTTTAAGATATCTCAATTTCCAGGGCCATACTCCAATCTTCTATGCTGGTGTTTTGGATTCTCTAGCAGCGGAATTGAAGGCTACAAAGGATATCTCCAAGTTATATGCTGGCATTGCAATACTTGGGTATATTGCTTCTGTTCCAGAATCCGTCAACACCCGAGCCTTTTCTCATCTTCTCACTTTCCTAGGCCATAGATATCCCAAGGTATGTGGTGCACACAAAATATTATCACTTTTACTGAATTTTAAACCCTAAAATTTTTGCCTCTCAATTATATAATAAACTGTCCCTTGCTGATGGATTGGTTTTTTGCTATCTCCCTTAGATCCGGAAGGCTTCTGTTGAACAAGTTTACCTTGTCCTCCTGCAAAATGGAGAGCTTGTGACAGAGGATAAGATGGAGAAAGCGCTTGAAATTATTTCCGAAACTTGCTGGGAAGGTGATATAGAAGAAGCAAAACAACGACGATTAGAGTTGCATGATATGGCTGGTCTATAAACAGGGCTACTTCCCAAAATTGGGAATGGAGCATCAAACAGGGATGGTGAGAAGAGGCCAGCAGCCAATGATGAGAATGCATCATACTCTTCCTTAGTTGGGTCAACTGGGTTTTGATTGACTTGAATTAAACCATCCTTCATGTTTGTTGTACATTTTCGTCACTTCTCTTCACCTTAGACATCTACCTCTCTAGCTTTTCCTGCATGTCGCACAATTTTGGTGTTTCTCAATCATGTGGATGCCATGTGGTTTGAGATCTTTTTTTTTTTCATATATATATATATATATATATAACATTTTTTCATGTGGCTTTTTCCCTTTTTTGTCCTAGGTTTTTTTTGTGGGCAAAATTACTCATGGCTTGGTAATAAGAACCCACTTTGCCCTTGGGTTAGTTGGGTGGATATTGGCTTGATTGATTATAATAATAAGGTTTTTCAGAGACTTATAGTCAATATTTGTGTTTAAATTATCAATGGACTCCTACTTTAGTATTGGGAACTAGCAAGTTCAGACAAGAGAAAAGAGAAACTCAAGAATAATCCATAATCACTTGAAAATTATTAGTCTTTAGTTTGGAAGTTATTATGTATGATTTTAAAAATTATTATTAACCATTCTCATAATGCAGTAGCTCCACACCTTAAAAATAATCATTCGGCACATCGAAAAATGGCGATCATCATCCTAAAATTTTGGACTAATGGGAATGACACCGTTCAAGCACAAAACACATTTTCATCACTAAGTACTTGGTTAAAAAGCTAATCTATCAAGTCAATTCTCGTTAGATTACAGGCAGGTTACCTCTATAATTCCTAATTTACAACTGTTACAATTATTGAAGCACGTGTTTGTCATACAAAGCAAGATGTCTCTCTTGCTGGGATTCCTGAACTGAAGCAGCTCAACCCCATAATGATGTTTTGTGAGTTCTTCCATAAGTTTCAGCACAATGAATTTTGTATAGTCCTCTGGGTTCGTATGTTGGCTGTTGTTGTTCCTCACGTTTGGAAAAAGTAAGATAGACACCCTTGTACTTTTAGTACATTGGCCTTGTACACTTAGTGTAAATGCCTTGTACAGTTACAAAAATTCAACCTAGATACAACATAACTAGTGCATATGGCTGTGTTAACCACGTTCCAATGCCATGACTCACCGAGTTGGGGAAAAATGACACCAAATCAAGGTTCCTATTCATCATAAGCGCGCTATCTCATCCAATGAATGTGTACGAAGGGAAATGAGGAATGTCCCCCTTAGAAAAAATAAATGAGCAAGCAATTTTTTCAAAAGCATTTCAAATCCTTCAAGATAGGCACCCTTGTACACACTTGTACAGTTAGCACATTTGCTTTGTACACTTAGTGTAAATGCCTTGTCCAGTCACCAAATCCCTAATAGGTATATATTTTCAAGTGAATATGGGTGGGTAACCAATGTTTCCATTACCATGGACTAGGGAAAATGACAAAAATGTTTACCCTAATTTCGATTCATATTCATCATTACTAGGGAAGCTAATAGGATGAATGAACATGGTAGACATCAATTAAATTGCATGGAGTGCGTGTGTTATCAAGCAACATGTGTGAGGATTGTTCCCCACGTTTGGAAAAAGCAAGATAGACACCCTTGTACACCCTTGTACTTTTAGTACATTGGCCTTGTACACTTAGTGTAAATGCCTTGTACAGTTGCAGAAATTCAACCTAGATACAACATAACTAGTGCATATGGCTGGGTTAACCACGTTCCAATGTCATGGCTCACCGAGTTGGGGAAAAATGACACCAAATCGAGGTTCCTATTCATCATAAGCGCGCTATCTTATCCAATGAATGTGTACGATGGGAAATGAGGAATGTCCCCCTTAGAAAAAATAAATGAGCAAGCAATTTTTTCAAAAGCATTTCAAATCCTTCAAGATAGGCACCCTTTGTACACACTTGTACAGTTAGCATATTTGCTTTGTACACTTAGTGTAAATGCCTTGTCCAGTCACCAAATCCCTAATAGGTACATATTTTCAAGTGAATATGGGTGGGTAACCAATGTTTCCATTACCATGGACTAGGGAAAATGACATAAAAGTTTACCCTAATTTCGGTTCATATTCATCATTACTAGGGAAGCTAATAGGATGAATGAACATGGTAGACATCAATTAAATTGCATGCAGTACGTGTGTTATCAAGCAACATGTGTGAGGATTGTTCCCCATGTTTGGAAAAAGTAAGATAGACACCCTTGTACACCCTTGTACTTTTAGTACATTGGCCTTGTACACTTAGTGTAAATGCCTTGTACAGTTGCAGAAATTCAACCTAGATACAACATAACTAGTGCATATGGCTGGGTTAACCACATTCCAATGTCATGGCTCACTGAGTTGGGGAAAAATGACACCAAATCGAGGTTCCTATTCATCATAAGCGCGCTATCTCATCCAATGAATGTGTACGATGGGAAATGAGGAATGTCCCCCTTAGAAAAAATAAATGAGCAAGCAATTTTTTCAAAAGCATTTCAAATCCTTCAAGATAGGCACCCTTGTACACACTTGTACAATTAGCACATTTGCTTTGTACACTTAGTGTAAATGCCTTGTCCAATCATCAAATCCCTAATAGGTACATATTTTCAAGTGAATATGGGTGGGTAACCAATGTTTCCATTACCATGGACTAGGGAAAATGAGAAAAATGTTTACCCTAATTTCAATTCATATTCATCATTACTAGGGAAGCTAATAGAATGAATTAACATGGTAGACATCAAATAAAATGCATGCAATGAGTGTTATCAAGCAACATGTCTGAGGATTGTTCCCTACAATTGGAAAAAGTAAGATAGAAACCCTTGTACACCCTTGTACTTTTAGTACATTGGCCTTGTACACTTAGTTTAAATGCCTTGTACAGTTGCAGAAATTCCACCTAGATACAACAGAACTAGTGCATATGGCCAGGTTAACCACGTTACAATGTCATGGCTCACTGAAAAGGGGAAAAATGACACCAAATCGAGGTTCTTATTCATCATAAGCGCGTTATCTCATCCAATGAATGTGTAGAAATGGAAATGTGGAATGTCTATGAGAAATGTCACCCTTAGAAAAATACAATGAGCAATCAATTTATTCAAAACCATTTGAAATCCTTCAACATAGGTAGCATTGTACACACTTGTACAGTTAGCATATTTGCATTGTACACTTAGTGTAAATGTCTTATTCAATGGCAAAAATTTGACATACCTAAAACTAAAAGCGTGCATATGGGTGAGCTACCATGTTCCAATGTGATGCCTAAGGGAAAAGGGGGAAGTGAAACCCAATATAGGTTCCTATTCATCATTATTGTGGTTGGTCATCCAATCAACATGTATGAAGTAATAAAATTGAATGGGATGAGTGTGTGATCAAAGAATGTGTGTGAGGGAATGTTCCTCATCTTTTCAAAATGGAAATGATTTTAAAACATTGCAAATACTTCAACATAGGTACATTTGTACACCCTTGTACATTAAGCACAGGTACCTTGTACACTTAGTGTAAATGTCTTGTACACAGACATAAATTCCATACAATCACTACTGAATGTCTACTCATGCATAGGCTAATCATGTTTGCAATCTTTTGGTTAATAAAATAAGGAAAAACTGAAGTCTCAATTTGTTCCCTATACTTTTGTAACAATACAAGCAAATTAAAAAATAGCAATCTGTCCATTAATGTGAAGTTATTCGAAGTTAATTCCAATTTTCCAACTAGAATTCAAAATAAGATTATATGTTAAGCATGACAAATTATTATTCAAACATATATTTTATTCAGTAAAAAGCATGCCTAAAGATGGGTTCCATTCAACTAGTGAACAGCTTTTTAAACATCACATGTGGCACCAGGCCTAACAATTGTCTATAATTTACGAGGAAACTCTGAAGAAGACCAAAATGCTTCTAATTGTGGCTCACTTTTAGAGTACTCGCCATTTTCTCATCCAAGCAATTCTTCAGAGCCAAACATGGATAGAAAAACAAGCCAAATCTCATATTTTGATCACAAAACATTATAATTTCCAGTATTGCAGGTATTGATTGTGGTATTACTCATGATGGGTGTGATCAGGCACTGGGCGAGACGATTTCCGAAAGAGAAGACCAGGTTCCAGAGACTCCAAAAACCAGTCCAAGAACCAGAATGGCCACATCCAAGGCCATGTCTTTCCTCAACTGATCCTTGAAGACTATCAGATGAAACAAAGAGGGCAACACAAAGGCTAGAACACAACACACACTGCTGCCCACTAGAGATAAGAAGTCTGCGAAATTGGGGACCATCAGAGCCACCAGGATCACCCCCAGCACCGCCACCCATCTCAGCCAGAGGCAGTAGGCGCCATCACGGAACCGTCTCTCCATCACTTCATAGACGGGGTTCATCATGAGAGGAAAAGTGAAGAAGAGGTTCACACAGAGATCCAATTGAACCATGATGCTCAGCGGACCTTGTCCCAGATTGGTGGTGATAATGTCTTTGGTTTCTTCCCCGAATGCGAAGTAGCCTAAAGTGTCGAACCCTCCGTACATCACAGAAATGAAGGCCATGGACAGGGCGAGAACTTTTCCGAATTTGTCTTTGTCTTTAGCCTCTGATTCTAATGGCAAGACCATGCCGATTCCTTCAAAGGCGTAGACAGCAACGCCCAGACCATAGAAGAAAACAGAGAAACCCCCAAAAGCCCACAGGGCAGGCCTTTGCTTCAGAAAAATCAATACATCTTCCACCATAACCACGCCCATGGCTCCGATCTTGACCACATCCGCGAAAATACTCAAGGGAGCTAAGTGAGTCAGCGTGGGAATCGAATTCAACCCCAGTTGAAATGGAAAGCAACCCCAGATGTAGAGCGATTTGGGAGTTAAACCCAAAATCGGAATCGAGGGCGAGCTGTTGGAAACGTACGCCAGACTGTTGGCAATGAAGATGAGGTAGCTGATGCAGAACCTAGCCTGGGAGAGAACGATCATGGCGTCCACGGCGATCCGTCCGAAGGCCAGAACACAGCAAATAATTCAGCAAAATAATTCAGACTCCCATCATTTGGATTTGGGAATGATCATTGATAAAATACCTACAAAAGCTTTTCTGAAATGCTCACAATCCTCAGCTGTTGAAGAAAGCGATTGGGGGACAGTTAAGGTCGGCATCGTTTGTGCGTATGTTGTTTACAGAGGGAGAGAAAAGGGTAGGAAGATTCAGAATTTTCACTCTGGTGACATGGCATTTCAAGTTTACCAGCTGTGAAACCCATTAATTTACAACCATTTGAGTTGGAAATGTAAAGGGCATTTTCGTCTGTTAACATCTTATATCCTTATCATTAATTAGGTCAATTAGATGGACCTTCTCTTAATTTTTGGGCCCAGCTGGGCCCAAAACACAATTCTCCCTTTATTATTTCCAAAAATAGCCTTTGTTGATTAAGAAAAAAAAAACCAAAATATTCAGGTTGGAATTTTGCCCTAATTTTGCTCTCTCTTCAGCATTTCAGCCCTAGAAAATCGTTTTCTTCTTTTCCTCCCGATTTCCTCCATCACTTGCATCTCATCTCTATACCTCTTTCATTTTTTCTCGCATTCGTCTCTCTCGAAAATATGATTTAAGGCCAAATATATTGTCTTAATCAATCTCTCGATTTCAGTTGGACGTCTCTTGTTCTATCATCAATCCGCATCGGTGTTGCCATTCGTGCTGAGCGTCGTTGGCTATTTGAGGTTAGTAGATTCTCTAATTTCATTTTCTCCCGATTTCGTCTCTACCAAGCATTTGATTTCAACCCAAAATACATTGATGTAATCTCTCTCTCGATTTCAGTTCGGCGTGTTCATCTCGGTGCAAACCCTTGTTGCATATTTGAGGTTAGTAGGTTGCCTAAATTTCGGCCTAGATTTTCTTAGTCCTATATTTTGTTTAATCCTCGTTGGTATGAGGAGAGGGATTCTTGTTTTCTGTTAACCTTCAGTTTACAAAGTGAATGTTGAGTGTTATTTTAAGGACATTAAATGAACAGTTGAGGCAAAGTAGGTGACTGGTGAATTCCTTGTTGTAGAAATCTCCTGGAAAGGGATTTCCATACTCCCTAATTCTAAATAAGACATTGTAGATTTGTTGTAATGTTTTAAAAGAGCAAATTTTTGATTTTGGAGCATTGCTATTTTGAAAAATATTTTGGTTGGAAAGACTTCAAAATCTTGGTGGAATAGCAGCACAAAATTGGAATTTAACTCTTTGATTTTGATAGATCTCATCCCAAATGCCCAAAGTTGGTAGTCAGATAGTTTGAGTTATTCTAAGTTGTGCAAGTCCATCTAGAAGTTCTATACCAATAGGAGGAAGTATGCCTTTGTTTCTAGCTTATGCTAGAGCTATAAAGGGAAATAGTTATAAAGTTGAAACTTTTGAAATCAGACAAGTCACTTTAAACTGTATGGTCAGGGAATTTGATTCAACCTAAATTTTTCTTATGGTGCCTTGGCTTAAGGTGTAGGCAAAAGTAACAGATTTATCTCCTTTTATCTATTAGTTTTTCTCACCCTTAAATGTGTTAAACTATTGTTTATGGTTTTGTATGAATCATCTAAAGTAGGACATGATAGTTTAGAAGAGAATTATGTATTTGTTGCATTTTTCAGGCTATTATCTCATCATATTATTTTGCAAAGCAACGTTTATAATTAATATTTAAATATCTTCATTCTCTTTGAATAACTTTGTAGGCATGTCTGATATAGTAGTACCAACATAAATTGTCACAAGTTTGAGTGAGAATGAGAATTTCTCTTCTACCTAGTCTAAGTATAGCTCAGAGCTTAATAAAACGTGGGGGATTAATAAAATGTGTGGCTTTGTTGAACACTTGACCTTCTAGTTTTGAATTCTGTTTACCTGCTTTGCAGATCACCTCGAGGATCGAATAAAATTTAAATAATTGGTAATGGTTAAAGCCCATTTGCACAATGTTTTTTTCCTTTATTTAGAATTTATTTTGAAATTGGGTTATTTTCAAGTTTTTATGAAATATTCTTAACAATAATTGAAAATATAAAAGATATTTTTGAATTTTTTGGGTTAGTATAGTTTATAATATCTTCATAGAAAATAAGCTAAGAAAAATACTTTATAGACAAGATTTTATCTCTAAAAATAATTAAAAAACTGTTATCAAATTTTCAAATTAGCCAAACAATTTGTTGGTTTGTTCTGGATCATATTGACCAGGGGTCATCTTTTACTAGAATTTCTAAGAGAAAAAAAAAACAAGCATAAAAAATCCTAACCATTTTTCCTTAATTCTTCCCTTTGTTATTTCTATTCTTAGATTTTGATTGGTAGTGTTTTTAAAAAGTAAATTTATCCTAACAAGTTTTTTTCTTTTTTTCTTTTTTTTTTAAATTAGGTATTTGATCAAATTTAAAAAATATTTTTAAAAAATTAAAATTTTAGTTATAGTGTTTTTCTCCCAAAAGTAGTTTTATTTCCATTAAGAATAGTTTTAAAAGAAACATATCCTAAAATATTTCTATAGAAAACGTCTCCTCTAAAATTGCTTAGACCATGGCCTTAAAATTCTTTTTGAAAATAATTTTTATAAACTTATCAAAGAAACCTTCAATTTGAATTTGTCAAAACATGATTTTAAAAATTGATAATGCTAAAATTTACTTTACTCTGCATAGATATAAATTTGGGAAAAAAATTATTACCCCTTTGAATAGATTTAAAAAATGTTCGTTTTCAAATGGAAATGGATTAAAAGGAGACTAGAATCCATTAATAGCTTGTTGGTGCAGGGTGGTCAAAGATTGGTACCCTAGTGTCCTCATATGGTGACCTAATCAATCAATTGCCCATATGTCAATTTCCCTCACTATAGGTTCACAGTCTCTTTTCAATCAATTTTAAATTATAAAAATAATTTTTATTTATTCCCATTTATCCCTCAATTTAAGGGCAAATAATGGGTATTTGATATTTTCGGCTCATTTGTTTTTAGTAGCTTAGGAATAGATTTAGATTTTAATTTTGTTAATTGAAATTCAGGGTTGGGATTTGTTTTTCCGGGTATTCATCTCATATATTTAATTTTTTTTATTAAATAATTAAATAGTTGAAAATATAAAAAATTAAGCCTTGTGATGAAAATTTTTAATTTAAAATTTTTAAATCCTTTTTTTTTTTTTTTTAATGGAAGCGGGTGGTGAGTGGTTGGCAATGGGAGAGAGTGGTGTAAGCAAATGAGGCAGGTTGGGTGGTGATGGCAGAGAGAGTGGGTCCAGTGTCTAAAAATATAAAGTCAACATCTTCACATGCATGTGCTTGATGGTAGAATTTACACTTTGTTCCATGACCCATGCCTTCCTATTCTCAGTTTTTTTTCCTTTATTTATTTATTTTGGTTTGGTGCTGCTTTTACCGATCAATTATCAGTTCAAACCTCACTGTATTGTTTATTTCCCCAATTTATTGAAGCTATTTGTAATTCCAAAATAAAGTAAAGACATGCATTTTTTTTACTTTCATTATTTATGCTTGATATGAATAAAGGTTGATTACTTGGGGCTTGTTTGAATATATTTATTGTCGATTTTTTGTGTTTAAAATCATAAATAAGAGCACAGTAGGAAATTTTATAAAAGTTTCAAAAACCCTTTAAGGTTGATATTTAAAAATTGTTTCAAAAACTAAGGTATTATAAAACTTTTAATAGTTCCAAATTTAAATTATTAAAAAAATTATTTTTTAAGACATATGCTAAACTTACATTTGTTTGTGTATGCATTTTTTAAAATAAAACTTTTTCGTTTGGGAACATTTCCTATTGTGAGATGAAAAAACTTTTCAAATCACATTGAATATGCATTATTGTTTATTCAACAATATAAATTTGTGCTTTATTTGAATAGGTTGATGGATGCCACAAATAGAATATACTATTATATTTTTGTGGGAGGCGGACTTGTTTAAAAAAATGATGGGCTTTGGGAATATGTTGGTGGAAGAAGCAAAGCTATTCACATTTATAAAGGAATGACATTTGAAGAATTCACTCAAAAAGTCTTAGAATAATTTGACATCTCCCTTCATGTGGTGAGGATGCACTACACCCTCAAGTTTAACCCTAGAGTCATCCAAGATTTAGAAGATGATGATGACTTGGATAATGTGGTTTCCCACAGTGATGACTTTGCAAATGTATACATAGTAGAATCACCCCGTGTAGAAGCCATTGAGGCAAATATACTGAATACACAGTTGGCATTAGGGTAATGCGCTTTCACTTGAATGTCTATTTAAAATATTGTGAATATCAATTTTACGCATGATGTAGTCTAATTTTGTTTACGAAACTGTTTCTATCCCCCTACATAGCTGTAATGATGACTGATTCATTAAATCATTGTTGAACTTTATTTTATGTCTTGAACCATGCATTACCTATAATGACAAATCTGATGTTATCCCCTATTTGATGTGCAGGAAATGGTCATCCACTCCTAGGGAAAACACTTAGTGAGGGATGCAGTTATAGGACGATTTGAGCCACATTTGTATTCCATGAATATTCCATATGTGAATGTGAACGAGGTGTAGTGCAATGTTTTATGCTTGGAATTCTTTTTTATTGCATGAAGGTCCATTATTTAGATGTATGTTTAATGGCAGTCTATTAGTACAGGTCTTCTTACTGGTTCTTATAAAGAACCATTGGACACTCTACGTATATGACCTACCAAACAAGAGAATCCAACTGCTAGATTCTTGACCTGGTAGAAAGAAGACAACTTTGAGTGGAATACAACAAAATTTGGTAAAGTAACAAGTAACAACTAATAATTTGTTAGGTATGTCTTGCCAGAAAAATTTCAATTGTTGCATTAATAAATGTTTCAAGCTAAGGTTGTCCTATGGTTGGCTGCACATAAGAAAGAGGTCTCACCTTATGAATTGAGGACATTCAATTTCCTAACTCCTGATGTACCCCATCAACATAATGAGTGAGTGTTTATCTTGCAGTCCAGTTTTATGTTAAAACGGATTGCAACTTATTTTAAGTTCCTTTGTTATTTATAATTCCACACTTAATAACGTCTTGGTCATTATATTGAGGTAGGCACGATTGCAGAGTGTTTGTAAAGAAATTCATAGAGTTGTGGTCAATGAGGGGGTTCTCCAAATCAATCGATGTGGTACATAGGAGGAATTATGTATTATCATCTCATTAATGTTAAAATAGTTACAAAAGCCTAAATTAATTAATTTGTTGATTTGTTGTTATAAACTTGAATGAATGTAGGGAAAATTGAAACATTATAGATTGAAGATTATGGGGAGTTTGTTGTTTTCACCACAGAATGCACACTGACAGTGTGTCCGGAGGGATTAATGGGGATTTTAATTTTTGATGAGACTATATAAATTTGATTTGGCTCTAATTTATGTTGGACAAACGTAATTCTATAAATGTATTTGTATGGTGCCACTTGCGTAACTGAACAATGGGAGTATGGGAGTAGTAGGAGTTGGACTATTTTTTGAGTTAAGCTGATTGACATTGCATTCTAAGTGAACAAGGAGAATTAAAACCTTCGTTTCTGATTGTAAATGTATGTTCATTGTAAATGTATGAACATGGAGAAAATGTTTTATTATTTATTATTAAACCCATGTTATGTCATTGTATTGCATTTATATTTCTGATTTATGAAAGTTTTAGTTCATATTATATATCAACTTTTTGAAGCTTCTCCAATGTGATTGGTCATTGTTAGAGCAAAAGTACTTGTAACAGTGGTAGCATATTAGGTTCATTGTGAGGAAGTGTATATCAAATAGCAAGGAATGAGGAATTTAAATGGAGAAGTGCTTGTTTTTTGTTATGAAAACAGAAGAAACAAGGCAAGTTGAACGAAATGAGGAACAAGGTGAAGATGTAGAACTGAAGTAGTGGGCTTGGTTTGGCCATTGCTGAGGTCCTTTCATTCCTTGTGTCGTGAAATAGTATTAATTATTAGGGAGAATATCCTTAATGAAACCATAGATGAGGGGCTCTCAAATGTCAATTGTAAATTGTAAATTGTATCCTAGTTTTTTGGGATTGTAATTTTCCTTTTACTTGACCCACAATTCCTATAACAAGGCCGACGTAAGCATATGGACTTATCCAATGTAAGAGCTTTCCCTTTCATGTAACAACATTGATTCATTTTCATATAATAATTCCATTCTTCTTAACATATAGGTCTTCTTATTGTAACAACACTGTAGCAATGCTCAAAGGATTGCTATTATGAAGCTGTAATTATCCAATATTGTAATTTAAGATTGAAGAGGCATTAGATCTAAATATTGGATCTTATGCATTTCAATTAATACAAGTTAAAAACTCCAATTTGGTGGGGCAATGACTATAAATAGTAGTTTTACATGACAAATCCAATCGAATATTTTGCGTATCATAGCAAACCGAATCGAATATATTCGTTCTAAAGAGTTTTCGGAATGACCCAATTAGGACGTTATAATGCACATGAAAAACACTTTGGTCATAGGATATTATTAAATTTTATGATTGACAGAAAGTGATGGGTCACGGGAACACTATTTTTCTAAAAATTATCTTGACAATGACACTTTTATCAAGCATATGTATTTATATTTTAAACTTTCATATAGGTCTTGTACTTGCTATTTGTATTGTAGATAGGCTCTCATGCCAATATTACTACTAGGCCAATATGCTAGTTCAAAGCATCGTGTAAGGAACCTTCATTCCAAACATATATCAACCAATTTTTCCAGGTATGTTTAAAGGCACAAATTTCAAATTTAATGTATTCAATTAAGCATATTATCAAAGTTTTAGGCAAATATGAAAGAAAGGCCTCATGAATAGAATGTTTTTGTGGTTGCATTATTATAAACAAAAACATGGCAAATGAAGACAAGATCTACGTTGTTTTTGTTGGAAAGAGGCCAGGGGTGTACACAACATGGCCTGAATGCCAAACTTAAGTCATTGGTTTCAAGGGTAATGTTTATAAATCGTACATAACTCATCGTGAAGCTGTATCGGCATGGGTGATGTATGAGCCTTGATGGAAAAAACCTAATGCACCTATTGAATCCCACAAGGATGCAGAAGGAAACTGGGTTATTGGCCAAATAGTAGGTGACCATTAAACCTCCTCCCATACACACAAAATTTTATTTTGATATTTGATTATCTCATATTAATCAAAGAAATTTATATTAGTGAACAAAAAAGAAATCAAAATTTTTTTTTTCATAAAATAGTATCTACATATTATTAACACCCCCCACCCAACAAATTCATTATGTACAATATTAATTGGTAAGTCAAAGAAAAAATGAATTCAATGTTATAAAAGATGTTTAAAGTGTTGAAACTATTCCTAAGCTAATTTATAATCTAAACCTTATTTTCAAATTTAATATGCAACATCCAATATTTTACCATATTCGATGAACAAAGAATTATGACCAAGTTAAATAATCACCATATGAATCATGTACTAAATTAGATCCATCTCCAAAATTTCACATCATTTTTGTAGTTTCTGAATTTACCTATTTTCAATTCAACTTCCATCTTAATTTTCCTTTTAACCAAATCGTCCAATTCACCTCTCGAAACTTACTCTTCTTAACTTCTTAGTATCTCGATTTTCAACACTCATTTCTTCACGGAATTGATTTGAATCTCTATGTTACAATACAAGCAATTTGATGTTAGCTCGACATCATTTTAAAAAGATAAAAAAAGATAAATAATAGAAAAACATTTGAATGAGAGATTAACATCAAGACCTCATCATTAGCCAAGTTGGAGAATGATACATTTTTATGCCACCAGTTGGATGAAAGTAAACAAAAAAAGAAAAATCTTCCTTTTATTTAAATAAAATTATCTTTAAAAATGAGAAATTAAAAATCAAACATTTGTGAAAAGTGTTAAGATTTTTTTTGACATACTTGTTAATATAGAAAATATGTAAATTCCTTTGTGGACTTGATACATAATCATATAATAAATTAATTTCATTTAAACTTCAAATATACAAATATAATATATTAATTAATGCATCCTCCTTCAAGTAAGATCAAACTAGGCGTCACTTTCCTCCTACAAATTGAAGAGATAGAAAGGTAAAAAGGGAGTAAGTCAATTAAGCCATTCCTTCTCCGATGGTCAAGTTACCTATGGAACAAAGTAAAGGACAATAAATAGAATATGGAATTGAATTGTTTGTATACTTTGTTTTGAAGTTGAGACCTCCTTTTATAGTTACTTTTTGATGGATTGATTATTAAAAGGCAAATAAGGAATTCATGTAGCTACCAACACAAAAAGGGGATCATTAGGAGACAATGAGCCTGCTTCATATAGAAATCTAAAGTGGTTCCCACCATCTTAAACAAATAAATGTGAGCAACTAAAGTACATAAAGTGAATGGACTACATGCCCCTACAAAGCTAATAAAGGAAACACTTAAATTATAAATCCTTTTATTATGTGATCAACTAATATATCCTATCTCAAAAGAGTATAGTCAAATTTCATTTAAGGAATTACTACAATCACAAATTTTATAGCCACATATTTTTACGATAACCCAAGGGAACATATTATCTTAAATTCCATAAATTATTATGGTATATTTATTAAAAATATCTATTGTTACAGACTTTCATCAATAGTGACTCAATCCATAAGAAATGTATGATTACCTTATGATCTCATTTATAGGTTAAAGTCACAATAAACTTTGTAGTGTTTATATTTTAAATATATATTATTAGGCCATATTCTTTCTCTTAATAAACTTAATTTTAGAATAATTGGTATGTTATTAAGGTTGCAACAGAACTTTTTTTTTTTTTAAAAAAAAGAAGTTAATTTAACAAAGGTGGAAGAAAACTAACCAACCCTACTTACATATGTATCAATTGGTTTGAGTGGAGTTCTTAGTTTAGTTTAGTTAGGATTTTTATTTAATTAAGAATATGCTATTTGGTTTCAAACATGAGTTTTTTTTCTAATAGAATCAACTCAATCCCTTAAAAGAATATCTTTTTTAGATTGAATGACTATTATAATAAAGAGTAATGAGATAACCATAAAAAATATAATGTGCCAATAATAATAATGTTGTTTTGCTTTATTTTCTCTTAATGATATTATCATGTAGTATGGTTAATAGTTATTGTTATATATTATAAAGTATGTCTTATGTTACGAACCTTATTTTCCACATACAATGCATAAAAACCTTATTTTAGTAGTACATAACAAATCTAGTCCACTATTATAAATATTAATTGTTATATATAAGATTTACTTGTATTTAAATTTAGGTAGTGGTTGTTTTTTGGCTAAATAAAAAAAATTAAAATCAACCAATATAATTAAACTAAATTTATTGATAACAAGTTCGGTTTACTTATATTGACTGATATCAATAAGTTATTTTTAGCTTAATAAAAAAAGCCAAATATTTTGGTTTTTTCTATTCGACCAAAAAACAAATATCATCTTAGTCTCTAAACTTTTTTTTTTTTTTTTTTTTTTTTTAAATGTCAATCTTAAACTATGCTCAAATCTTTGATAAAACTTTTTGTTAAAATATTTTCATCAAAAAAGTGAAAAAGACATTCATATGGATAGTAAATGGACAAATTAGACATTTTTCAAATAGACCATGTAAAACTTCAAGCTAATTTTAGGATATTTGTGGATGAGTTTTTCCATTAATTTCTTATGGAAAATTCTAACGAAGTGGTTTATTGGATGATTTATGTATGATATAAAATTGGCATTGCTTGGAAAAAAAATTAGGACTAAATTGGGGCAAATGTAAAAATACATAGGTAATTTTTTAAAAGTTTACTCAAATATTAATAAATATAAATAATAGTTACAACAGAAGAATTTATGAGAAAAATTTGGTGGTCAAATTTTTTTAAAAATGTCATAAACATTGGATTTGAAGATTCTTATGGTACATCTTTTAATAAAATTTACATGTAGGATTGTTACCCGATTCTTTCTTTAAAAAATAAAATAAAAAATGAAGGTTGTTGCAACTTTGGAAGCAATAATAATAATAAAGTAATTACTATAATTTTTATGTTTGATATATTTCATGCTACTAATAATAGATGTAATATCTATGTATTATGGTTTTTTTTCTAAATATTTTATGAAAGAAAAAAAAAAACAACTAGCAAATTTTTTAATGGAATATCATATGTATTCTATAATAGTTGTTATTATTAAATACAATTGTAATTGAAAAGTGTCAATTAATTTATAAGAAATACCCTAAAAAAAAAATAAAGAAAAAACTAAAACCAAAGTTAGAGAAGCAGAATAATTGATGTAGGGGTAAATTTAGGCTTTGTTTGTATCAACTTTTGAGAAAACAAAAACTTCTTTTTAAGCTTAATAAAATTTTTTATATCTATTTGACTAATTTTATTAAAAGAGCTTATGACTTAAAAATAAGTTTAATATGAAAATTAAAAAATTGTTACTTCTCGTAGAAGCCTTGTTTTGGTATATATAAAAAGTTTTTCTGTACTTAATAAAAAATGTATAACACCAACATCATCCTTTAAAATTTGTGACTTTGAGTATGAATTATAATAAACTTCCCTTTAAAACAAAAAATAGAAAGTTATTCCAAACAAGACCTTATTATAAGAGAATATGAATAAGAATAAGAATATAATACAATGTGAAAGGAATCGAAATCTCGGGATAAATAGATTCCGATTTCCATAATAATAACATTTCATTTTATTCTTATTTATAATTCATCATCCAAACAAAGTAATAGATGAAAAATAAAATATAGTTTACATTATGGTCTCCCATTGCAAACCTGCTCGAATAGAAGTCATGATAAATAATATTTTTTTATTCTTTTTAAACAATAAAAATAGGACTTATAATATTTAAGAAGCATTTATATTGAATAATAAAGACATGAAAATTAATAATCATTGTTGTGGGCGGCATAATTATCTTCCTAAGTCCATAGCAATAAGTTTTTCAAAATGGAATCTAACTTGAGAAAAACAAAAAAAATAAATGTAGGGGATCAACTTCATCTGGTTTCCATTTCCAGACATGTTTGAATCTGATGAGGACAGAGCTAAGCCATGGAAGACAACAAAGGCAGCCTTGTGGCGTAGGGAAATTTGGAGGAGCTCATGAAAGAGATTAACAGGGACGAAGGCCAAGAGATCACTTGTGTTGTTGTTGATGTGTGTCTAGGATGGGCCCTGGAAGTTGCAGCTAAGATGGGAATTAGAAGAGCTGCTTTCTGTTCAGATGCAGCCATGACTTTTGCTCAGGGACTTAGCATCAAAAAGCTGATTGATCAGGGAATAGTAGACAAGGATGGTGAGGCCTATCTGTCACTGATCCCTTTAGCATTTTTGTGGGGCATTCACTGGTGAAATCTGGGCGGGTTGGCCTAAGTTATAATCTAACAGCATTTTGGAAGATTCTTTCAAACTTTCAAACTCACCTTATGTTTATTCATGAAAGAATGGTAAGAATTTGTACAAAAAACTACTTTCAAAAAATTCTTTCAAACTTTCAATTGTTTTAGTCATCAAACATTTGAACTCGACTCAATAGTTAAATTTCATTTCCACTACTCATAATTGATTACTAAAGCACGGTCAGGAGACCGACCACAGAACCCTATTTGGCAAACTGAAAGTTGTAAGACCAAAGACCAGATGGAAACGGGAAAAGCTCTCCATTCCTACATCTCCTTTAGCTGGGTTCTCAATTTTCGATTTTATCAAACATCAATGGCCTATCATGTCTAACAGTAATTCAAAGAAGTGTTTCTAACTTTTCTGACACTTGAAAACAATTCTTTTGATAATAATTTTCAAGTGTTGGAAAGACTAGAAATGCTTCCTAAAATCACCATCAAACAGATTCTTAGCTTGGAAAGAGGTAGCCCACTGGTTGATCATTCTTTGTTAACTAACATCTCTATAATTCAAGACTGAGTGAAGAACTGGTAGTGGTTTGATAGACTACAGCAAAGCTCATTCCATTGAATGATCTTCAAGGAATTTTTCAAACAAAAGAGGGAAGCTGGAGACTCAAAACACCCAGATGCAGCCAAAGAAAATCTTGTATTGGCTTCCTTCAACATTTTGTCTATTGGTAGTGGCTTTCATTCAACACCTCTTGAAAGATACAGAGAATACATTCAGTGGTGGAACTAGGTTGCAAACAGTTTCAAAGTTCCAAAGCTAGGTTCAATCCTATAAAATGTATGGTGTATTAACAAAGCTAGGTTCAATCCTCTTGAAAGATACAGAAAATACATTCAGTGGTGGAACTAGGTTGCAAACAGTTTCGATGTTCCAAAGCTAGGTTCAATCCTATAAAATGTATGGTGTATGCACAAATAGTTACTATAACTTGCCTGTTGTCTCCTTTTACTCTTCTAACTTGCATTTGGTTGAATCCTGGGAATGTCGAACAGAGGCAACACGAACCATGTCAGCAAGGTCTTTATCCAGCTTTTCAATTTCACCAGTGAGGCGGAGACGGCTATAAGAAGGGCCTAAGCGATTTACTGCAGTCTCAGCCAACTTCCACAGGGAGAGCCTAGCAGCTATCTGGAGTACTTCAAGAGACAAGTTTCCAGAAGAATCCAGGCAAGAGTTGATCACTCTTGAGCAGTGTTCCTGAATATCGTCCAATAACCAATAGTCTGCAAGCCAACAAAGCTCCAAGTACGGTTGTAGCTCCTTTAGCTTTTTCCTTTCATCCATGTTATCCCATAAACAGCCAGTGACGAGTGTTGGCAGTTTATCAGAATACAACCAGTCCACTAGTTTAACCAATGCCTCCCAACTAACAGGGACCTTTATGAAGGGGGAACGGCTGCAAGGATAAAAAATGTTGCATTGGTTGAGATATAAAAGGACCACCAAAATAAGCGCAAAGAGCACAAAGAGGTAACTTAGGATATATATTCTACAGTAATACAGTACGAACATGCATATCAAGCAGAGAACAAACTGCTGGGCAATCTATTAAAAGAAGAATATGTCTATAGTTCCAGGATATGTCTTAATTACTAAATCAGTGCAGGGGTATCAGATATATCTTAATTGCCAAATCGCTGCAGGGTAATTGATATGCAATGTGTTGCACTCCCGTTTTCTGGAAGATGACATTTTTTTTAAACATTTTTTATGATTAAAAATAAAATAAAATAAAGCAAACAAAAAAACTTTGTTTGAAAATTTGGACACTTTAAATGTCTAGCTGATATGTATTTAGGCATTTCAGAAGAGCACTTAATCTGATGGGGGTAAGTTAGAAGACTTCCATGATAGTTCCTTGGACAGAGCTCCTCCAAAGTGGTGCCCATATGCATAGCATCTACAGTAGTAGTAGACTATAAATAATGAATTCAAAGTCCCAAATACAGGTGAAATACCAACTTTGTAGCTTTTACACAACAGATCAAGAGATTGTGCCCTTTTGTTTTATAAATATACGAACTTTGCTTTTTGTAGGGACTATCCAGGGAGACTAAAAGATGCATCAAAAGAAATATGAAGTACCCTCTTATACCAAAGTGTATGTGTGTAAGTACCTTTCTTGCATCCCTGACCGGAACATGGCCCGGAAATGATCACAACTTGACCACAATATGACTTTGTGGACATGCATATGAGGCACTAAAACAGAGCAGAATTTGCATGTCCACTGCATCACTTCAGTTGCTTCAGCTTCCAAGGCAACATCCCTGAAATAAAAAGATAAATAAAAAAAATTTAGAATCCTTAACCTCCAAAAATTATAGAAGGCACTTATAAAGATGGTGGTCTTCAAAAGGCCCTTCAGGCCCCGCTCTAATGCCAGGATTGGGTGGGCATGTAGGAGGTACCAAGTTCAATCCTAGAAAAAGAAAGAAAGAAAAATGTTTTACCTACGAACTCCTTCCCTCACTTATCAGCAACTTCTATCCATCAAACATCTAACATAAACAAGACATTCCTGGACTTGCCAAGGATTGCTCATGATGGATGAACCAGGACACCAGAAAGTCTTCTATCCCATCTCTAATCTTAGATGAACCAGTACATCTTCTACCACTACTATTGGATGAATCAGAACACAAGGGTCTTCTAACTATAGTCACAGAGTGCAAATCTCCAAAACAAGAGATTCCTAAGAAGTTATTGGTAGTACATTTCCATTGAATGGCCAGTCTGATAGATGTACTGTCAGTCCAGAAGACGGTCATTTAATTGAATGATGAAAAGGCATAATGTTTTAAATGTCTCTGAAGTGTAGCTCATGAGAACTCCATTAAATTCAGAGTCTCGGGGTCAAGAAGAAAAGAAAATGAGCATGCCAATTTGATGCAATTTTAAGATGTCTTAAGGTAATAATCAATGAGAAACATACGAAAAAGTATGCCCATCAAAATCGAGTGCAAGAGCAAGATCCAATCCAGGAAAAGGCATGCCCCACTTTGGACGATTTCTATGAAGCATTTGTAGTAGAGGTTGCAGTTTGCAATGTTTAGCAAAACTTTTCAATGACTTCACAAGGTCTTCTCCTGCTTGTAAATATCCCAAATAAACAAATTCCAATAGCTTCACTAATGGCTGATGACGTAAATGAGAAGATAAATGAACTTCTTTCTTGAACTTTTTCGCCGACTCTGTATATTGTCTAACTGAAGAGCCATCAGAACTTTCCTTATGAAGAGGCAGCTCAACAGTCTGCAGTAACGATGGACATTGGACCATAAGAACAACACCATGAATGCTCACAGATTCTCCATTTTTAAGAATGAGTTGCATATCTGTATTTTCCTTTTCACCAAGTGCATTACCAATCCTTTTTCCCAGCCTACTTGGAAAACCATACACTCCAAAATAACTAAGAAGGTATGCAGCATACCATCTTAGCCCAGGAATAGAAGTATCACTGCAGATCTCTTGGAGTTTATTAATGAATTGAACTTCAGTATATTCCATCTGGCCACGAAATAAATCAGGGTGATTTCTCATGCGACCAGAATGGTGGATCAATTCAGCTAGCCCCCACAGACCAAAAAGCATAAGAATGCCTCCGCCATCCCAATCTTCTGCACATGTCTGGCAACATGTCCACCTACTGAAAATATTTTGCAAATTAGAGGCAAAACTTAGCCTTCCCAAATGGGAATCATTTTTTAAGCACTGCTTTATAAAGGCCAGCAGCATTTTTATTCCTTCACTCTGTAAAACATACTTTTGATACTGCGGCAAACCCGAATAACATGTCAATCCCACTATGCTAAAGAAAGTGCGTTCATCTGGTCTTCCATACTCATCCCTGGATGAGACATAGCATAGGTAATCCGTAAAGGATTTTAGATAACGCTTTCCCTCTGCCTTTAGAGCCTTAGACAATTTGGATTGGGCCTGTGATGCAATGTATTTGCAGGGAGAATAAATCATCATCAGAAGTGCTCTAGATGCTAAACAGCTGCTGATATTGTTTGCAGCTTCTTCAAAAATCGGATCAACTGATTCCACAAAGGTCATGCTATTAAAGAACATAGGCAGAATAATAAAATAAATCAGCAACCAGAAGATAAAGGAAAATATGATATGTTAAAATGACCAGAAAAAAACATAGATCAGGTCCCTGAGGAAGAAAGAATAGAATAAAATAAAATAAAAAGAAAAGAAAAGCAAAATTAAGAATACCGTAGTATTGATGGATAGGGACACTACCATGCACAACAAATAAGGATGCTGATGAAAACGTCATTGCCATTCATCTCAGGATTGAAATCTTCCCCACAGTGGGTTACAAGCCCCACAATAATTTCCCAGATGAAAGCACTACCCTCATCTGCTATGAATGTCAGTTCTTCCATTGACAAGGAATGTGGAGGTTGTTGGGCTTTATGAGATTTGCGTAGAAGAAGGGTAGATAGGACACCGGCAATTCCTAGCTTCCAAAAATAAATGTGATGCTCCCCTGCCCAACGAGTAATCAGAGCCAAATGACCTGCCTCCACTAACAAAGAAATCCGGTCTTTAGCAAACTGTCTACCTGACAAGCCGCACCCCTTCAGTCCACAAATTATGGCTTTGACAATGGGCTCACAACACAATCTCATCATTTTTGAACATCTTTGTTCACTCATCTGTGCAATTGTTGGTAGAGAATAACTTATACATGTAAGAAAATGCCATTACCTAAATAGGATATTGTAAAGCATGATTATTACCGCCAACAACTGAGCGAGTTTAAATGCCTCTATCCGTACAGAAGGAGGTTGTGTGCTGTCCATGCACTGCACCACCATTTTTAGAAGGTTTTCTCCATTTTCTAGAAGCCTCTCAGCCCCATTACCACATAAAGCTGGCATACAATCAACAAAAATTTTATCCACAAATTTAATAATGTAAGCTAATTGGGCTTGAGCATGGTAAAGTAAGAACACTACCACTAAAAATTAATACCTAAAGCAGAATACAATTGCAAAACTGCAACTTTAACAGAAGAATCAGGATTTACACGAATAGCCTCCAAAACCCTCAACAACTCAGCATCATTCCATACATGATACCGAGAGGGCGGCCACCGCCACAATACCCTCCTTAGAAGAGAAGCCATCCGTTGGAAATGTTTAATTGATTCCATCCCTTTGGAAAAAATTTGTATATTATTGATAATATGAATAACTGCATTTGTTTCTTTCAATATCTCCCAAATAACTCCATCCTCTTTTAAACTCAGATATGAGAGGATATGATTCAAACCATTTGCACACCGGGAAGCAACTTTTACTTGATGAGAAGATAATAAAGATGAAAAAGGCTGAATAAGATGTAGCACATGAGATTGCAGCAATGAACTGGGCAAGTCCCGGACTAACTTCAATGCGACCTTTGCTGCAATGATTAATACAGTGTCACTGTTGCATTGAAGAATTCCTTCCAATGCCTTAATCATATCAGCAACTGTATCCTGGAAACAGAAAAAACAACTATGAATTTAATGACCTAGAAAAAATAGCCAGAAGGCATTAGAATTAGGAATCATCTATACCAATAAATTTCACCTAATCCATCATAATTGACATGTCTTACCTGTTAATACCTAATACAAATGCAATTCACAAAACCTCAGCCAGCAAGTATCAAGTATAACATGACAATAAGAATTATCAATACAAGTTGGGTGATATGTAATGTGCCAATTTGAGTAGAGAAATAAGTGCCTTAAACTTCATTTTTGACCACTTTTCACACTCTAACCTTTCAAAATCACAAATAAAAGGAGCTTCCTCTATTTTCCATAATGTTAAAATATTAAATTTTGACCAACCTCTGAAGAAACCATTGATTAACCTAGAGAAGAAAGTGTCACAAAAGTAACCGCTAGGGAAAATAAAGAAGTTTCAAATATAAGGTGTTCATATTGCCCATATTTAAAGTGAACAATAGTTATAAATAATTCAAAATAATTTAGCATTTACCAACAACCAAGAGTTGACCGACTCTTTGTTCAACTCCTAATAAAATGTTCCATGCTAGCTGCGCCTCCCCCCTCCTCTCTCACTCTCTTAGAAACACACTCTTTTGTCATTGATTAAATCTCTCTCTTCAATTTAATTGCAACCTTCCTCAAAAGTTCCAAACGTAAACTTTAAAAGCTAATGAAATTTGACATATTTTTTTAGTATACACTAGGTGTACATCAAATTAACTAACTTTTTTTTGCATGATTCTTCTCTTTAATGCCAAAAATGAAACTTCGTCAAATGTCATTTCTTGTTAACACTTAACATCACATATCCATCTTATTGCAATCTTTTACCCATGTGCATTGCCAGCTCTAAGCCCACTGTTTTATCAACCAAAGAAAAATTACAAGTCTATTTTAGATCTTTTTGTTTTTGTTTTGTTTTTTTTTTTTGTTTTTGGATAGGTGATTGGAAATAGTATTAATAAGCGCCAAAGAGGGCGCACCAAAGTATACAAGACGTATACATCGGTCGCCAAAAGGTGTTAGAAAAAAAGAAGGGAAAAGGAATAACAAAAACCTACTTCCTCCCTCAATAAGAACCTAACCAATCAATGAAGTCATATAAGGACATTAAGCCTTCAGCTATATACAACTTGGTCTAAGACAACAAGTTACAAAGGTTATCAACCAAACTTATAGGTCTAAAATCTTTAAGATCTTATCCACACTTCCCCCTTCCCCCTCCTCTCCTCCTCCCCTTTCTCCTCTTGTCGTGTCCCATCACCTCTTCCTTGACAAAAGCCCCAACTAAATTGCCAAAAAGCTATTGAGAAACCATCCAACCTTAAAGCTTTGTCCCCATTTAGACCTAATAGAGCACTGAACACCTCTTCCTCAAAAAAAAGGATCCTCCAACTTTGCTACATCCTACCTATTTGAAGTGTCAAAATTCATTTCCTTGATATTGGGGTGCCACTCCCCTGGCTCTAACAAGAGATTTTGAAAAGCCCAGACAATCCCTTCCCTAATCTCAATCGCCTCTATTAGACAAACCCCATTAATTTTGACCTTAGCCAAAAAGTTCCTTCTATATGCATTTGACATTTTATGAAAGAAAACGATATTTCTATCAGTTTTCTTTAAACAAACCTCTCTTGATCTCTGCCTTCAACTCATTTCTTTCATGAGAGCCCATTTACGATATCCCACCCTTGATTCCTCCATAGCAACCACCTCTTCTTGATATAAAGCCCTCATCCTCATTTTAGAATCCCAAAAACCCACTTGGTAAAGAGCCAAATTCTTTCCTACTACCACGTTGCACAAAACCTCTTTGTTCCGTCTCTTCAAATTAAACTTCAGCATTTTCAATTTCTCAACCAGGATGAAGCTAGAAGAACCCCTAAAACTTATGAAGTTCAAAAACTGAAATTAATGGTCATTCCCAATAGCTTCTTAGTAATAAGAAAAACACATGTTCACAGTAAAACAATTATAAAAAGAGAAGATTAGTGAGTTATACTTGGAGTAGAACCTCCATATTTTAATATCAATAGTTACTGTTAGACTGTGTTTGAATGACTGGTGTCAGAAATTGGAATTGGCATGACCATTCTGGTAATCTTCAGAATGAGAATACCGCCTTTATAGCCACAATGACATGCCTTCATTTGTGTCACCAGGAGAATGGTGTTCGTCCATTCCAAATTATGACTATACACACAAAACAGACTTGAGAAAAATAAAAAATGTATAACAGTTTGGACAGAGATACAGGCATCTAAATGGAGCACAATGGCAAATGTAAACTATTGTGAAGCCCCACACATCAATTGTAGCAACATCAAGTTGTTCTTAGCCCTTGAAGCTTTATAAGAAATGGATACTGTTACCTACCTTTACAAGTGGATCTTGACAAGTGTATGCTGAAATACATCCAAGAAATGCACTAATAGAGTGGACTACATGCTTCTGCATCTCAATATCTCCGCACCGCCATTTCCTTTCTTTGTCATCATAAGAACTGCTGGGGCACAAAACAAATTAGGAATATGGTAATATAGTTTCGTTTTTGACACTCATACTACAAAAAACCATCCAGTGAATAGATAACACATAAATATTCATGCATTCTACTAACAGGATCAGAAAATGGAAACAATAGTCAAAAGTTCCATTACCGTATGGTTAGTGGTAATGGGCAAGATCTTAGTGAGTGGATTATTTCTAAATTATTCTATCATGTGCATATCACATCCAGACATAGGCCATCATCTCCTTCCATGTTTTCCTTCTGCCTCTGCTCTGTGGAGGGTTTTGCTTCTCTAGGAATAGGTGCTCTTTCACTCAGTAAAGGAAGTTCTAGCCAGACAGCACTTTATGACTTGGAGCAAGAAAGTAAAGATAGGTAGGATGATTAAGATTTCTACCTACAGTTGCAATGCATAAGCAAAGCAGGAAATGCTGAACGGTTTAGGTCTCTCATGGGTGTATGATCATTACCATGTGAAATCTAGGATAGTGATGCAGGAAAACAGCGAGACAGAGATATATAAAAATTTCCTATTTTGGGCAGGATGAAATTCTTGCATGATACTAGTTTAAACCTTTCTGAGCTTCCAGTGGATTGCATCGGCTTACATCTTTCAGATTGATTGTTGTAATTAGAGCAACAAACCTGAGGAGCAAAGCCTCTAGTTATTTGCACTTTACCATTTTTTTTGCATGAATAGAAGAAATTGTATGTTTCAAAATAGTACTATGATTTTGATATTAAAATTCACTTTATGCAGTAGGTAATATTTTCATTTGGAATTTGATTAATGTCCAATTCATGACAGATCCAATGTTTTGAACTTCAACTTGACCAGGGAGTTTTTAGCAGAGAGTTCTTTGAGAACGGTTTAAGAATCATTTTTGTTCCCCTGGTAAGCGTGATAATCTCCTGGGCAAGAGTAAAATTTGCATGACACTTAATTTGGCTTGGATCTCAAAACATACAAGTTTTTTGGTCTGCCTATTATCTTTTGGAAATGAATCAGGTTCCAAACAAGAACCAAACACTGATTCAAATTTACTTTCATTTTTTTAAAGAAAGTGGACTCAGAATTCAACTACAAAAATTCTCTAATTTACAAAGAAAGCCACCTTTTGTGACATAATTCCACTAAATTATTTACTTAAAAGATTCTTACAGACTACTACTTCAAGCCTAGTTTACAGGTATATTATCTTTTAAAGAAATCAAGTTTTAAAAAAACCCAATGCTCACTTTCAAAGAAACTTGACTCGCTGACCAATTTCAACTGGAAAAGATTTTCTAATAACCGAGAAAGACATACCCTTTTGTGATACAAAAATCAAAAGCTGAATCCGAGACTAAGAACTTCCAGATTCCTCTTTCCTTTCAAATTCGTCCTAAATCTTCAACAATTTTTACTATTCTCAGTTCCTTCCCTTTCTCGGCAACCAAAACAAGAGTCAATTCATGAAAGAAAAGAAAAAACACAGCAAAGAAAAGAAATAAACCAGAAACCGAAACTATAGATTGTCCACATTTTTCTTTCCTTTAACATTCTTAGCAACTCTAAAACAATCATTTTCTTTCTTGGAAACCAAACAAGGCTCAAATTCATCCGAAAAAAGAAAAAAAGAAATGAAAAGAAAAAAGGAAAGAAGACCTGAATCCAAAATTTAGAGAACTGTAAAGGCGTTGGCGACAGGTAAGGAGGCGATCGGTGATGGCTTGATTGTTTCCTACTACTCCTCGCTTCGACATCGTTTCAAGGGTTTCACATCACACAATTTCTCATAACTGGATCTTCACCTTCGCCTCTGCCCCATTCGTTGACAGGGAGTAAAGCAACTATACAAGATTCGACAGTTGGATGCAGCGGGAAAAATGATGCTTGAATGAACTAAAATTCCATAATTACCCTTTCTTTTAAATTATAACATGACAAGTACACTGATTACTTTTTCTTCCATTAACATCACCTCTCTGCTCTCACTTTTTTTTTTTTTTTTTTTACTATGCTATTGTATTCTCCCATAAAACTTTTTTAATTTCAAATTTTTTTTCATTTTTTGATCTCTCCATATTTATTAATTTTTAATCATTTTTTTGTCACATTAAATATAAAATGATAATATATAAAAATAGTTTATTATAAAAAATTAAATAATATATATATATATATATATATATATATATATATATATATAATGGACAAAAAATAAAAATATTATCCCATAAATAGTATATTTGATGATTTTAAAGATTAATTGTAATAATACATTTGATAGTTTAAAGTTTAAATTTAAAATTTACATTTTATTATTTAGAGGTTGATGATACAAGATTTTTTATTTTAATGCTAAATAAAAGATTTACTTATTTTGTAAATCTTACTACATGTAAAAGTAAAAATATTTTTGCAATATTATTTTAGGGACTAAGTATTCATTTGTGGAACCTTAGGAATGGGTTTATGGCCTTCCTCCACCTTCATGGTCGTTTTCTATGCTCACATACATTCTTAAGAAAAACACATACATTTGCTTAAGGGCGATTGAGACCCCATTTGACCTTATTAGGTTTTACGTATTCAGTTGTAGAACTTCAAGAATGGATTTGAGGTATTCTATCACCTTTATGTTGATTTTTAAGTCCACACACATCATTAAGAAAAATATGTTCATTCTTGAGAAAAATACATGCAATTTTTTAAAGGTTAATTAGAACCCTATTCAGCCTCATTAGGGTCTAAGTATTCATTTATGGAATCATGGGAATGAATTTAAGGCCTGTTAAGATATTAACTATTGTTTATATGTTGGCAATTTTGTTTTTTTTTTTTTTTGTTAGCCTAAGGGTTCTTCTAATCATGTTTTGATAATAACAAACCATAGTTAAGTTGCTAATTAGTTTGAATTATAAAAAATTTCATGTGTTAATTTGGAAATTCATCAAGGGACCCAATGGATGCAAGATCAAGATAGTTGGAAGACCTTTTAATCATATAAAACATATGTAAGATGAATGCATGAGTGTACTTAGGATTTTCACATCTATTCATGTATTTTTAAAAACTTGGTTTATGTATTAAAGTTACATTTCCATCAAAATCCGAGTTTTATCAAATGAACTTTAGGCAAACCATTTCAAAATTGGCATATTAATTTACCTAAAGACCTTATCTAAGTGTTAGAAGCAAAAAGACTAGACAAAGATAGGTTTTCAAGACAAAAATGGTGAATCGATCTAGGCACTTGTGAATCAGCTCAACCAATTAGGGTAGTGGTCGATTGATTGACACTTCTCGATCGAGGTCCAATCGAGAGATGCAAAAAACCTTCTCTCTCTTCTAGTAGCCTTGCATTCTCAGTTGAGGGATTTTCCTACGTGGTCAAGTTTTAGTCAAGGCTCGATTGAGAATCAGTCGAGGCTACTTTTTGGCATTTTGGCTCCCGATGCTAGAAACCTATAAATTGAGAGCTCCACTTCATTTATAAGGGAGAGAACACCTTGTGGACCCTGCATTTCAGCTCATGCGCTTCCACTCGATGACGAGCTCAATTTTTATTTGAAAATGATTTATTTATTAGAAAATGACTTGAAGTCGCCACTTATTTTTGTTTTATTTTTTTAAAAGGGTAAACAAAATAAGAAAGAAAACTCTAAGTATGACTCCTTATTTTGGAAAATGTGGTCTGTGAAAAACTGGATTGGGCTCGGGGGTCAGGTTACTTATCAAAAAGGTACGATAAAAACCGTAGCACCCCTCTAAGTCCCTAAAGTCAGGTCTCTACTAATAAAATGAAGCTGACGTGGCAGTCAATAAGAAAATCAATGGATACTCAAATCGATCATGCACATATGAGAATTAGAACATGCATAGAGAATGACCAAGATGCGAATAGATATGTACTTGGGCAACGATTCATAATGCGCTATCAAGAAATGAGGTTAGTGCACAATTGATAAATACAAAATACAGCTGGCATGTCACTAAACAGTATGCAAAATCATCAATAGCACACATAACACTTCACTCGAGTTCATTTTTATTTTAAAGAAAATTTATTTAATATTGGGCTCTCACTAAAGCCCATTTTATTTTGCATGAATCAATTCCAATAACTCCATTATTCGGAATTACGAGATTTAATTCCTACTTATTTTAAAACATTTTAAAGATCATGGGAGGTGTGAAAATTGCTTGCCAGAAAGAAAAATGACAGCAAAGTTTTATTGAAAATGGGATTTTGGTAGCTAACAATTCTAAGGATGAAAGATTTAGAGAATGAGAATTATTTGAAAAGTCGGGATTTGGAAAATTATTTGAAAAACGGGGTTAAGAAATTATTTTTAAAATCAAAGGGAAGGAATTTGGAGGGTGACACGTGGCCCAAAGGTGACCATGCTAAAGGTGGACATGCAATGAGACTGGGTGCTTGAATAGCCACCAGGTCAGACAATGACGTTGTAGGGCCCTGCTCACCCCTCACTGCCTGCAGCTATTGAGGAGCCATTAGGAAACGCCAATTCTCCATGTGATGATGAATTAACATTCAACACCACTTCCTCAGTTGGAATAGGATGAGTGACATCAGCGCCCTCAAGGATGCTCTCAATACACGATGAAACACCAAGCCCATCAGATCTTGGATCAACCATAAGATGAGTGTTACAATCAACTGCACCTCCCAAGTACACGGCAACAATTGGAGCACCTCGTTTCATGGCATGTTCCAAGCTCTTCATTACCAATACCCCAACACCTTCACATGACGAAAGCAAGAAAAAAACCAAAGACCCTTATGTATCTCTATAATATGATCTATTCTTCTCATTGCAAATGGAATTTCACCATTTCTTCTTAGAAATCCTCCAGTTGCTTACCAATCCCACTGTTAGCTTCATTCGCACAAACCAACTAGCTCTCATGATATTCTTCATTGAACCTATAGAGCACAATTCCTTCACAGCGCAGTGTCAACAGAATCACAATCTCAGGTGCTAGGTCCATAAGCTTGGCAATAACATCAAATATATTTCCCTTGGTTGAAATATCTAATTATTTCCTAAGAAAAATACATAAAGACCATGGAGGTTAAGAATACTGGAATAACCAAGACTTACCTCCATAGAAATGATCTGCAATTTCGCTTAACTTCTTGTTCATGAACTTCTAAGGGCGCCAGGTGGTACACCTGCATAATCAACGCTTGGGACATTTGGGTTTCCATGGGGTGCATCAACTGCAAACTCCTTAACGAGGTCCCCTTCTGTAATATTCAAACACCTCAGGACTAAAAACTTGTACTTAGCAACCTCTTCACTCATTTCCTCATGATCATTCCTTATGAAAACCAAATATACGTTACCAATGAACAGAAGAACAAGATGAAGGAAAGCTTGGTTGCGGTCTTCACAACATGAAGCTTGAAGAGATGCTTCAACATAGTGCTTTTATTCATAAATACCACTGAATCTTCACGCAAGTCTCTACGAACATTCGGCAATTGGTGGGCTCTGACACTGTCAGTGGCGGCAATTAGAATCTGACTGCACTCATCCAGAAGCAGGCATGATTTTAGGTCATATGGGATCTCCTTGTTGATCTCGCATTGGTTTCACCGGAGGGCAGCTACGTGCATGGAGCTTCATGCACACGAGAAGATTGACAATAAGCGAATGTGGAAATGCATGGAATGGATGGTGGAAAGTGGTGAAAGGAATGGGTTTGATAGGCATTAGAAAATGGGTATGGAGATGATGGGTTTAATGGGGTTTGGAAAGAATAGAAAAGTTAATGAACGAGGTAAGTTTATGGGATTAGGAGTTGAGTGGAGCTAAAAATGGTAAGGGAAATAGGGATGAAGGGTACGTGGTGTGAAATATGGGCACGGTGGGCTTGATGGGTGGCCATGCATGCATCTGAGGTAGAAGTAAGAAAGAGAATTTGCAAGGGAAGGCAATGGGAAAATGAACGAAATGGATATTGGAAGAAAATGAGTTTAATGGATATGGGTGATAATGTTGAGAGAGAAAGGTAGTGGTATGCATGGGGGTATGGGATGAGATGGATATGAGCAGTTTGAGGTTAAAGACGAGGGTGTAATAACGGGTTTCGCAGTGAAATGCATGGAAAATAAGATTGGAAGAGTGGGACACTGGGTCTTCAAGAATGGAGGATAAGCATGGGTGAAAGTTGGATATTTCTCTTACGAAGCTTGTATTTCAAAAATGCGATGTTGCGGCATACTGCTGATGAAGGTGTTGCTGAAGACTACGGGACTATCACTATTTTAGTTGTGGAAACATAGTGACATTCCTTGACGTGGCATTTGAGAATTGAAAAGCATAATTGAAAATGCCCCTTGCTGCATTGAATCCCCTACTGAGTATTACAGAATGTCAGAGATATTCCTAAGTGTAGTATTTGTTTGAATATTCTGGAGCAGCCACTATGGACGTGTTAGAGTTTGATTAGGTGCCGATGGGAGAAGAAGCTGTTACTCTTAGCTACACGCTTGAGGCGACACACCATGATGTTGGATCAAATAGAATATTGCATTTGCTTCCATAGGTATTCAGACTAACTCATGGCAAATCTTCAAATGTTCACTATTTTGTTGTCAATCTTTTAGCATGAAGGATACCTTCACCAAACAATTTTTGAAGGATATCTCCATGACTCCCATCCTTGAGTTTCTCGTCTTTGCATCTTACCCCCCTTGGCACGTTCATGGGATTCATCATTTCTTTAGCTACCCATTTTGAAAATTCTGTGTTGACTAAACAAATGCGGTATCATTTGAAAAACTAATTCAAGAATGTTCAGCTCAATACATCAAGAAGAATTGAGGCATCCACAATACCAATTTCCCCACATAAGCCTCAACTAAGGTACCTCTTCGTAACTATAGAGGCGACAATGAAACCCCACCGGAAACAATCCCAAGGGTTCTTCCCTGAGGCTCTGAATTGGACCCAAAATAAATGGTTAGTCTAGTGGAACTCGACGCTCGATTTCTGATGGGTGTTGCTTCTACAGGATCAGATGCCACAACTTGCTCATCACTAGCAGAAACCAATTTTCTCTTGTCTTCCCTCAGACCCAATGGATTTAAGATTCTAACCTTACAACATCCATGAATAAATAAAGGAAAGAAATACTAAAAAAAAACAGAGTATAATCACAGGAAAACCAGGTCCTGCTTCATGTGTTAATAAGAGGACCTAGAACGGGTGGGAGAAACATGGATTAATAATATGTGTGGACCCCGCATTTCGGCTCAATGCGTTTCCTACTCGATGGCGAGCTCGATTTTTTATTTGAAAAAATTGATTTTTATTGATTATTTGAAAATGACTTGGAGTCGCCACTTATTTTTGTTTTATTTTTAAAGGGTAAACAAAATAAGAAAGAAAAACCCTAAGTGTGACTCCTTATTTTGGAAAAGGCGGTCTGTGAAAAACCGGATCGGGTTCGGGGGTCAGGTTACTTATCAGGAAGGTACGGTAAGGACCGTAGCACCCCTTTAAGTCCCTAAAGTCGGGTCTCTACTAATAGAATGAAGCTGACATGGCAATGGATGAATAAAATCAATGAATACCCATATCAATCATGCATGTATGAGAATCAGAATATATAAGATGAATTATCAGAGCGAGTGAATGCGTACCTGGGCAGCAATCTCGAATGCGCTATCATGAAACAGGGTTAGTGAGCAATGAAAAAGATATAATTAAGCACATATCAAGGAACAAGATAGATCAAACACGCAAGATAAGTAAATCAGTCAAACAATCAATCAATCATGAATTCTCACATGTGGGGCCCCCACCAAAGCCCGTTTATTTTGCACGAGTCAATTCCATAGATCTCATCACTTGAGAATTACGAAATTCGATTCTTGCTTATTTTAAAACATTTAAAAAAAAAACAGAAGAGGTGTGAAAATGGCATGCCAAGAAGAAAAGTGGCAGCAAAATTTTATTTGGAAAAAAAAATGGATTTTGGGAATCTAACAAAAAAAAAAACTAAGGATGAAAAATGGATGAGTATGAAATTATTTTAAAACAAACTAGGATCTAGAAAATTATTTGAAGAAAGGGATTTAAAAGAATATCTTTCAAAAATGAGAGAGGGTGAAATGGGAAATGGCACTATGGCCCAAAAAAGGCCATGCACGTCATGCAGTAGGGAGTAGGTAGCAAATGGACTTCTGAGTCACTTTATTAGGCACGCGGCTGGCTACTGGGGTACTGTTGTGAAATGGGTAACTGCACCCCTACGACCCATGTATTCTTTTCTTGAGTTGTCCATCTGGGAATATATCACAGCTCTCCAGCGCAAACGTTCAGAAACTGGATTTCTTCCACTCAGTTTATCTGCTATCACTTTGGGAATATTCAGCTGAAACTAGGGTTGTTCGGGTTCTTGGTATCCCTCCTTCATAATCTGGTCAACACGAAATTCACTGAAACCGCCTGGTTGGTCTCCGTTAAGTGGTATTAGCAGGCCTAGCAACATTCTACGTGGGACTATTGTTGCTTTATGTACTGGAAGAACTCCATCAGTGTGAACAACCACAAGGGTACGACCAGCTTCATGGAAGGCTGTCAGTCCTTATGACTCACCAGAGATAACCACTGATTCGCGTTCACTTCCCATCACAATCTTGTCATTTGCATACCCCAGATCAGCCATGGTAACCCCTTTAACGCCCTCCACTGACACTGAATTCCAAATGGCTTCAATCTTAGGGTTGGACAAAGCCCTTTGCTGCATGATCTTTGACGCCCTGAATGTGTCCTTTCTGAAGGCGGCAAGAAACGCCATTATATTGGAATGAGTGACAGTCCCTGGTTCTACTGATGAACCAGCCACAGTTGAAGACATCAAAGCCTCGCCGGGAACCCAATTTTCAGATGGGATAGACTGATGCGTCTATTTTCAACATTTGAATAGCAAACTTTAAAGTGGACTGTGACGGAATTTTCTGTACTCAAGTAGTAAACCCACGTAGGACAACATGAACACCACGACATCAAAACCATCATGGACGTGAGAACCAATTCTTCCTTCAACAGTGGCTCTGTTAACCTTCTTATCAGCACGCATTAATACCGTCCTTGCAATCCTTGGTCCAGCTATAGAACCTCAGTATCTATTGCCACTCTCAGGTATATCCACGTCAGAGCCTTCTACATAATTGGATTTTAGTAAACCAGCCAGCATTCGGATAAACGTTATCTTCTCTGTCTCATTCTCACTCAGCATCACCAGCGTACTCGGATGGGGAAGCAATATTCCAGAAAAGTGTCATCAGCGATCATGCGGACTAAACCCATATCTTCGGGGCCTAGCATCGCTGAAAACAGTCTATAGTTGCGAGATGCAGGACGAGATGGAGTATGGGAGGTCCCTAGAATCAAAGTCGAACTCGAAGCGGGGAACGTTAGCATTGCTAGAAGCGACGCTGAGAGAATGAGCCCAGGAGACCTTGGAAGCCTTAAAAACATCCATAAGAGCCTTGGAAATTATAGGGTCAACACAGTGGTTGATCACTTTGAGGTCTCCAGATGTCGGTAAAAGAGACTTTGTGGTTCTTCTTCAACGTCAGAGACATGATGAGAGAGGATGAAGTGTTGGAGGTGGTGCGCCAGTTCCGGCGACGGCAGCGAAGTCCCAGTGGAGTTAAGAATCAACGAGAGCTGAACCGCCTATAGGAGGGGATCACTGTTCCGGTGATGGCGAAGGCGTTTCGACGCCGGCGGCGAGGACAGAGCTATCCCTCAGCCAGTAACAAAAAGCACCCTGTTCCCCCCAGAAAATCTCGTCTGCTACTTTACTTCCCTTCCTTAAACACGGATGAGAGAACTGATGCACTCTAGGAGGGTACTAGGAACAGGGGAAAATGGCGAAAAAACAGAGCATAATGGGAAGGGATAAAACGAACCCACACAAGCCACATCTCATGTTTGAAATAATGGGCTCAGATGATGGTGAGTGAAAGCAAATGAGCAATCCAACAAGAATCAAAGCATTTACAGATATATCATGGGGAAAAAGAAATAAGGACAAACTGATCTTCAGCAAGAACCATAAAAATAAAAAAAATATATATGAACATACTTACTAGCAATCCCCAAATATCTCCCAGGAATGAATAGAAAAAGAGAAGAAAAGCCTACTTGAGAGTGATTCCCTCCAACCAGATCGACAGGAACTCAATAAAACCCTCTTCTTCTTCCTTCTTCGATCTCTACCTCACTCTGGATAACTCTCTCTAGCCCAAAGAAATCCCCTCCCTCTATAACAGAAAAACTGCCTTGTTTCTTCCTAGCTTTTCTCACCTTTCCCTCCTCTGTCTTTCTCCCTCAACCTCTCTCTAAATCCCAGCTCCTCCTCTTTCTCTCTGCCCCCTCTCAAAATATCTCTAACCGCAGCACCCCAAACACCTCACACAGCTGCCTCTCTCCCCTACCCTGCAGAAGACGCTCCTCCCTCTAACAGAACGTACCCATCTCTGAATATTCCCCTCCAGGTGTCAACCATTCATTGACTCCTTCAACTCCATTACCTGATTCAATGAAGGCCAATTACGAGGTGACACGTGGTTCCTTGAGATTGTGACACCTGTCAACAATTAGCTACAGAAAGTGAGCCCCAAATGGGGGTCTACAAATATGCCCCTCTTCGGTAGAGTTCACGAGTGTAAGGAATATAAACACTGAAGTGACAAGTAAGTGTGAATAGTGAGTGGAATGAAGTGAACTCTATCGAAGAACAAAGGAGACCCCCATAGGGACACTAGCAAAACACGAACTCGCTCAGGCTGATAGACGAACACAAAGGCTCTAATCCTAAAAGAGAAAGATGTCTCAAAATGCCTCTGAAGCCACACTAAGGATCTAGGCTCCCTCTAAGACGTCTCCAAAAGTGACTCGAAGATCGATTGCAAAAATGAGTAACGGTCGAACCACCCTGAAGTACGGACGAAACGGGTCTAAAGGAGACTGCCCTATGTGAGCTATATGAGAATGCCAAGTGTAGGGTGCCTAACAATATGACCAAAGTATGTGTCGCGAACTCGAAGGACCATGTCATGCAGTGGAAGGGAGAAGTCTAGAAGAGCAATGATGAATAGGCGATAAGCTCCAAGTAACCAGGTGAGGAGAATGACTCTGAACGACCAAAATGGAGGAATAATGGTGACTCAGAATGCAAAGAAGACCCAACTATGCATGCGTGACTCGGAGGTAAACAAAACCCAACTCAATCTGACAAAACAATGACCGATCGATATAGGTGCGGTCCCGACTCGAAAACTCAAAATTGATAGGATGATAACCGATCGATATAGGTGCGGTCCTAGAAACTGAATTGATAGGAAGATGGCCGATCGATATAGGTGCGACCCCGACTCAAACTGACAAGACAATGACCGATCGATATAGGTGCGGTCCCATAAACTAAACTGACATGACAAGGAGTTGGCTGGTCGATATAGGTGCGGCCCTGACTCGAACTGACACGATAATGACCGATCGATATAGGTGCGGTCCCAGAAACTGAACTGACATGACAAAGAGATGGCCGATCGATATAGGTGCGGCCCCGACTCTGAACTGATAAGATGATGACCGATCGATATAGGTGCGGTCCCAAAAACTGAACTGTCATGACAGGGAGATAGCCGATCGATATGGGTGCGGCCCCGACTCTGAACTGATAAGATGATGACCGGTCGATATAGGTGCGGTCCCAGAAACTGAACTGACATGACAAAGAGATGGCCGATCGATATAGGTGCGGCCCCGACTCTGAACTGATAAGACGAATGACCGATCGATATAGGTGCGGTCCCGACTCAACACAAACTGATATGACAATGATGATGAGATGGCCGATCGATATAGGTGCGGCCCCGACTTTGAACTGATAAGATGATGACCAATTGATATAGGTGCGGTCCCAGAAACTGAACTGTCATGACAAGGAGATGGCCGATGGATATAGGTGCGGCCCCGACTCAAACTGACACGATAATGACCGATCGATATAGGTGCGGTCCCGACTCGAAAACTGACATGACAGGGAGATGGCCGATCGATATAGGTGCGACCCTGACTCAAACTCAAACTGATAGGATGATGACCGATCGATATAGGTGCGGTCCCGACTCGAAAACTGACACGACAGGGAGATGGCCGATCAATATAGGTACGGCCCCGACTCAAACTCAAACTGATAGGATGATGACCGATCGATATAGGTGCGGTCCCGACTCGAAAACTGACACGACAGGGAGATGGCCGATCGATATAGGTGCGGCCCTGACTCGAACTCAAACTGACTGATAGGATGATGACCGATCGATATAGGTGCGGTCCCAAAAACTGAACTGTCATGACAAGGAGATGGCCGATCGATATAGGTGCGGCCCCGACTCAAACTGACACGACGAATGACCGATCGATATGGGTGCGGTCCCGACTCGAAAGCTGACATGAGAGGGAGATGGTCGATCGATATAGGTGCAGCCCCGACTCGAACTCAAATTGATAGGATGATGACCGATCGATATAGGTGCGGTCCTGACTCGAAAGCTGACATGAGAGGGAGATGGCCGATCGATATAGGTGCGGCCCCGACTCGAACTCAAACTGATAGGATGATGACCGATCGATATAGGTGCGGTCCCGACTCGAAAACTGACATGACAGGGAGATGGCCGATCGATATAGGTGCGGCCCCGGAAACTGAAACTGATAGAATGATGAATGACCTGATCAAATGGCCCAAAGCCAAAGGATAACCCAGATAACGATGCAAGCAAACTCGGTCGGAGGGGATATGCCCCAGTATGCAACTCAAGGGAGTCAACAACTAGATCAAAAAAAGTGAATGAAACATGTGGAAGGTCTGATGATCCTAGGGAAGGGGGATATGCCCCAGTATGTGACTCACAGGGGTCAACAACTAGATCAAAAAGGTGAATGAAACCTGTGAAAGGTTCGATGATCCCAGGGAAGGAGGGTATGCCCCAGTGTGCAACTCGTGAGGGTCAACAACTAGACCAAAAAGTGAATGAGACCTACGGAAGGTCCAATGATCCTAAGGAATGGGGGTATGCCCCAGTATGTGACAACGAACAGACTGAGATATACTATGTCTCAAAACTACTGTATCCTGAAATATGCTCATCCATCATGTAATGAAAATATCCAACCTCAGATAGGTAATGCCAAACAGGACCATGTGTCGTGACACCATGCTGACAAAACAAAACTAACTGGTGAATAACAACAATGATGACCAGTACTCAAAATGCGAAAAACAAGCAAATCAACACTCAACATGCCAACTGTCAAAGTGAAAACATCGTCACTAATAAATCAACAATCTATCAGGCCCTGCCATCATGGAAGATGTTGAACCTAAAGTCCGAAAGATGTATGAAAGCACAACCAAGGTGATCGAGGACTGATCTACATCTCCTCCTAATTGAGAAAGGGGTGAGGTCAGGTGTCATGGTGGGATGTGTAGGATAAAATAAGGTGACGATCATGCTCTGGTATGATAGGAGGCATGAAAGTATCCAGGGTGAAATGTCTGAGTATGAAATGAAAGGTAGGGAGAGATCCGAGATCATCCAAGTATGCCGAGAAGACTAGACCCGAGGTGTCAAGAGCTCCATAATCCATCGAAAGCAATAATCATAAACAGAAAGTCGAATCTTGATGTCAAAACCTCTAACAAGGTGGCTATGCCCCAGTATGAAATGAGGACAACATGAAATAATCCTATGATCTCTATATCATCCGTCGGATGCTCCAATGTCAAGAATCAGTCTGATCTCCCTCCAAAAGATGGATATGCCCCAGTGTGAGGGATCCAGTAGAGTGACTATGCTCCAATGAAAAATACTCTCCATCCTGGCCATGCCCTAGTGTAAAGTAGTGTATCCGAGTCAACAAATCAATCAACCTCTACTTCTGGTGCCAAAACGGAAACATCTCAACGTAATCCATAGGAATCAGAATCCCCGGGCTCCATGAATGTGAATGTGGTGGCTATGCCCCAGTATAAACCACCTGAAGTGACTATGCTCCAATGAACAATCAAAGTCTATCACCAATGAGAGGGCTATGCCTCAAATAAATCATCATCTAAAAAATCAACCATCAATGAGTAGAGTGTGTCCCAATGCAGAATATCGAGTAGAGTGACTGTATCTCCAATAAAAGCGCTCTCTGAAACGGCTACACCCCAGTGTAGGGTCATCCCACAACTCCTAATCCATCATAATCCACGTGAAGAAACGAATTGACTATGCCTCAATGTAAAGCATCATCCTGAAAGAAAACGTCATTGATGAGAAGGGTATGCCCCAATGTAGATAATGGCGCCTCCGAAAATCCATCACTGATAAGAGGGGTATGCCCCAGTGTAAATCATCATCTCGACTCCTCATCCATCATGCTCCAAGGAATAATCTCCGACTAATCTCGAGTATTGCCCACGTGTGAGCTGTCAAACACAATGTGAAGTAATGGCCTCAGGGTGGTCTTCAGACACGGGACGTAACGTAGGCTAAGGTAATAAGGTGAAAGAAATAAAAGGAAACTAGGCTCAAAAGATCCCAATGATATAATCCCCATACCCCTCGTGCATGATATGCAATGCGTAGAAAACGTCATGAGTCCCGGACCTAGGGGCCCCCACACGAAAAGTGATGATAAATGAATGGTCGCATCGAATGAACAAGTATGATGTGTGGATGCTGAACCCAAGTCAAACATCAAGCAGGATGAGAAAAGAAAGAAATCAGATGAGGTAGAGTGGAATGGAGGAATAAAATAAAGATAGAAGAAGGTGAAAAAAATAGAAAAGTGAGTGATGGTCACCCTGCATCAAAGCATGAAAAGTAGTCACATCCGAAATAGACAGAATGATGGATAGAGCAAGGATCCAGAGATACTGAAGAAAGGTAGCTCGTCTCTCTCACAAAAATGAATGGGCGAATCATACTCTCACCCAAAATATACATCAAGATGAAATCTCAGAAAGAAGCTCCCATACGAACTCTCTCTAACACATGAACTCAATGAAGCAACCCAGCATGTCCATACACATGCCCAATGGAGAATAATAGAATGAACAATGCGCTATCTTTTTTTTTTTTTTTTTTTTTTTTTTTGCGCATACCCTGATCAATAATGAATGATCTCTCATGAAATACATAGCCAAATGGATAAACTCTCCCCATGTATTGACGTAACATGAATCCTCACTAACAAGACAAACTCACAAATAAGATCCCTGGACCACTGCCCATAAGGCGAACGGGAGAGGAACGGGAGAGGAACGTGACAATCCTCCATGCAGTGACGTGTGAGAAACCATCACTCAAGGTGAAACAAGGATAATGTCGAGTAAGCAATGATGAAAGAAAAGAAAAAGAACGAATATCACAAGTGGTGATATGTGATGTCGGAAAAGAGTGATGAAATGATGTCCAAATTGAAAATATCACAATGAAGAGTGAGAAATGAGGCTCGAACATGCATGTCAGGTCTAGAACTCATGACGTATCCAATCATAGCATGCAAGCACTATAGGGTCCCCAACCCGATGTAATAGGTAAATGAGGTGATGAAAGAAAAGGCTACGATGCTCGTGCGAGGCTCAAAGGGCTAGCAATGGGTAACTCTATATGTGAGGGTGATAAAGTAAATAGGCTCATGAAATGATGGCCACCCATCCTTTGACCACAACCTCAAATATCGTGCTTTCAAGATCTCACATGGTCAATACTAAAGATTGGCATCCACCCAACATAGTCATGGCGACTCCTCTAAAATCGTGCGAAAGCTCCCACTGATGCTCTATGACAACCATCAATGTACTCTGAAAATCAACTCACTCCATCATCATAAGCCACTCACCATCATCTCATAAAATCACCATGTCTAATCATCCTAACTCTCTGAAGTCATGTGCAACGACTCAAATCTGGATGCTCCATGATAACCCCTCTATCTCAACAATATCGTCAAACAGTCAAACCACTCTCTCATCATGATCCATCTATCATCGTGTAAAGCTCACCTCGGGTCTAACCATCTCGGACACTACTTAGTCAGATCAAGGAAATGATGGAAAGGAAAGGCGATGGTACTGTAGCATGATAAGGCGAACGAGGGTAGTAAATTCGTACGATAGTACCAAGGGATGATGTCATGTTAAACTCAAAATGGATAGGTCATCAAGTCCATAGAGTCAAAGTACAAATATGGATATGGTACTGCTACGAACAGAAGGTGAAATGGGTCACAATCTCGAAATCCCTAGGTCAATCTCCTGATCCTAGGTCAAAAGGCTCAATATCCTCCATGATAGGTCAGGCCAAAGTGATCATGATGCATAAGTGAAAAATGTATCATATCGAAAGCATAACACGCATCAACACAAGATGTGTAAAACACACTCACGAGAAAAATGCCACAATACTCGGATAAAATATCATATCACTAAATGAAACAACGAGTACATCATGTGTGAAATGATAAAGGACTACAAATGACCAGACTCTCAACATGAACTACAAACGACCCTAAACCAAAACCAAACTGGACTCAACAAAGCAAAGATGACTCTGACGAACTAAAAACAGGACTCAACAAAATGGAAACGACTCTGATGACGACCATAATCAGGATGAAAAGGTGTTCTGAAGTGAACTGCTGCAAAGAGATGTATCCATGTCGACTGAACCAAGTCCTCAACCTGGAAGATCCCGAAATACCATATGCCAACAGTACCATCAACATCCAAATTGGTCTACTGAAGACTAGGAGGAGGGGGAACTGCATGTGTAGAATGTGTAGGCAGGGGATTGGTGGTCACACTTGGCCTAGCCAAGTCAACCACCCCTGAATCGATCAAATCCTGTATCGCATGATGGAGTGCTGAACAACGCTCAGTATCGTGCCCCGGAATCTGATGATACAAGCAGTGCTCATGTGAACGGAAATGAGGAGGAATAGGATGGGGGCAAAGGCCTCGGCGCCAAAGGAACAATCACTCCAGCGTCCCTGAGCTTCTCAAAAGCTCTAGTCAAAGTCATGCCCAATGGAGTGAACTGTCTCACGGCCCTCTGTGCATATGGTCTAGGCGGTGGGTGAGTAGTGGCTCTCGGATGCGGTGGTCGCGGCTGCATGCTAGTCTGAGCAATGTAAGGCTCCTGAGCATAATCCAGCTGATACTGATACTGTGGAAGAGAGAAAGGAGCTCTGACTTTAGGAGGCCTATAAAGTGAGTGATGCGTAGGCCTTCGATGCTGATAACTAATAGCGCCAACCTCTCCAGATCTACTAAATGGCCCAATCAGCTTCTTCCCCTTACTGTCAGGGGAAGGAGTAGTATCTGTCCATAATCCTCGAGCAATGGCCTCCTCAACACTGAAAGCTGCCTGCACCAAACTCCTGAGATCCTGAAACGGGATGCCCACAAGACGTCTCGCGAATCTCGGCTGTAGGTTCCGAAGAACCATATCAATCTGATCTTGCTCCTTAGGCCAATCTATCATACCAGCCACCTTTGCCCTCCAACGAGTGACAAAGGAGGAAATAGACTCATCCGATCTCTGCCTGGTGGCCTCTAACTCTCGTCTAGATACATCAATATCGGCACTAAAAGCGAACTGAGTCAGGAACTCATGAGCCACGTCCTCCCAGGTGCGAAGTCTCGAAGGCTCAACTGAAGCAAACCATCTCTGAGCTGCTCCACTAAGTGACATAGGGAAGAGGGCCACCAACTGTGCATCATCTATCCCATGTGCTCTCATGACCGTGCTGTATAGCCTCAAGTGGATCTTGGGACAACCAATCCCACTGTAACGCTCAATGTCTGGCATGCGAAACTTGGCGGGCAAGCTAGCCGCCGGTATGCCATCTCTGTTATCCCAAGTCAAACCCCCGTCCTGCAATCTGATCTGTCTCATCATGGACTCAAGCCTCTCAACCTTGGCCTCCTGCTCGGCCAATCGAGTATCCTCAATAGTAGGAACCATGGGAGGCGGCACTGTGACAGTAGGTGGCAGAATAGTCTCATAATGATCTGCCAAATGGAATGGAGTACCAAGTGAAACCCCAGGTGGGCGAGTCTGTGCTATCTGAGGTGCATAAGGAACTGTCTCATCAGTGACCACACCAACCGGCTGGGTATCCTGGCGAGAACTCTCTATCTGATCCAAGCGTCTACTGACCCCGGCCATAAACTCCTGGATGGAAGCAAGTGTGGAAGCTAACTCGTCCGACATCTCAACTGAACTGTCTGAACTCGAATAAGAATCTGCTCTGATCAATCAACCTCTAACTCTCCTCCAAGAAGGTGACTCCAGACTCAACCGACTCCTAAACTGACTCCCTACAATGCAAACAAAATGGATGAAGGACACGAGATAAAACTCTAAAAGACGACAATACAACATGCAAGCACATGGTCCTAAAATGGCAATCCGAAACCTGGATGTATGATGAGAACTCTAGAGTCACAAAGGTGTCCACTGCGAGATGGCTACAAATGTGACCAGAGAATCTCCATCAATAATCCGAGATAAAAGAGGTGTGAAGAACACGCTATCACGAGATCAATACTCCATCTATAACCACATATCCTTGAATCAACCTTCAACTCGAGCTCCATAAGAAAAAAAATGATAAGGTGATCAAGGCGAATCTCTCGAAAAAAGTGTGGATGTGAAAATGCGTTTTTCACCTTTCCGTAATGAAAATATGAGCATCGAGTCGAACATCGAACCAAGGATCAAACAAATGATGAGGTATTGAGTCCGTGATGAGCGCACAATGTAAAAAGATGATCAATGAACATATCTCAAAGTATCGAGTGAGTGACAACCAAGTGAAGAGGGGGGTCGAGCCAAGAAATGAGAACGAAAGCCCTAGGGAGAAAACATGATAAACTCCTCGAGTAAAAAGCATATTCTAGAGCGACGAGACGAAATGTGATCCAACCAATACTCAAACTCGTACCGATCTCCGAGCACTCTCAACTGGAGACTAAAAAAGAGGGAATACCAGATCCGAACTGTAACTAAAGAGGCTCTGAAGGCCCTCAGATGCACCCACGTGTAGGGAGGGAGTCCTAATCGAAGGATCCATGGCTCAATCTACGAGGTCAAGGTGGGTCTAAATGGATATGGGTGGACTTTAAAGATCCCTAGCAGAAGCGATCGTACCCTCCGGCGGTACGCAACCCTCTGCACGCCTCCGAAGAGACGGGGCGCTTCCATGCAAGGTGGTCATCAGCTCCACACATGCACTACCTCGACATCCCAGGGGGGGTTCCTATGGTGAAACCTCTCAAACTCTCAACGCTCAACGGTCGACTAAAGTGCACAGTGAATGATATGGGTGCATCCGAAAACCCTAAGAAGCTAAAACAAGAGAGAAAACACATTGGTCGCACAATTATCCATGAAACCTAGCTCGGGGCTATACAGGTCTTTAATGATCGGACTCCAATCAGCATCGATATATCGGTCTCCTCCAGAATGCTCCCAAACATCAGTATAGCCCGTCGCTAGACCCTACTCCTAACCTCTATCTCGGTCAGAGTACAAGCACACACAAGGCCTCACACTTGCAAAAGTGAGAACCGAAATGAAGGAAATGACCGAAACTAGAGGGTCGGAGATAAGGGGATAGATGTGCTACCCACACGGACAAGCAACACGCAATCACACAAAGGAAGGGTAGTCATGCACCATATAGTCAAGCAGAGTACAGGTATATCACTCAAGTCCATACAAACTATGACGATCAAGACGAATAGTGATACAGACATCATGCTCAAAAGACAATCAAGGCAATATACAAGCCAGAGAATCAACACATCAAGTCAAATAATATACACCAGTGAATCCATGCATGTGAGGTGAACAGAACAATCATGGAAAAATTAGAATGACTATGCTAAGCAAGGCAAGATGATCAATCAATATAATCAGCATGTCAATGTACTCAACAAACATGACAATGAAGCACATAAAAATCAAAATCCTCAATCAAGATAATCAATCTCATAATCAGCATGTCAAATATCTCATACAAATATATCAATGAAGCATGAAGAAACTGGCTATATCATAATCCCCAACCAAAATAATCAACCAACATGATCAACACGTCAATGTCCCAAGTGAAAACTCGAGAACTCCCAATGTGCAATCAAGAGATGAGTACCCATTGATCGACTCATCAAACGCCACGTTTTCTTCACTTTAAGTTCAAGCTTGACCCTCTAACAATCCCTAGTGGAGTCGCCATTTTGTGGACCCCGCATTTCGGCTCAATGCATTTCCCACTCGATGGCGAGCTCGATTTTTTATTTGAAAAAATTGATTTTTATTGATTATTTGAAAATGACTTGGAGTCGCCACTTATTTTTGTTTTATTTTTAAAGGGTAAACAAAATAAGAAAGAAAAACCCTAAGTGTGACTCCTTATTTTGGAAAAGGCGGTCTGTGAAAAACCGGATCGGGTTCGGGGGTCAGGTTACTTATCAGGAAGGTACGGTAAGGACCGTAGCACCCCTTTAAGTCCCTAAAGTCGGGTCTCTACTAATAGAATGAAGCTGACATGGCAATGGATGAATAAAATCAATGAATACCCATATCAATCATGCATGTATGAGAATCAGAATATATAAGATGAATTATCAGAGCGAGTGAATGCGTACCTGGGCAACAATCTCGAATGCGCTATCATGAAACAGGGTTAGTGAGCAATGAAAAAGATATAATTAAGCACATATCAAGGAACAGGATAGATCAAACACGCAAGATAAGTAAATCAGTCAAACAATCAATCAATCATGAATTCTCACATATGGGGCCCCCACCAAAGCCCGTTTATTTTGCACGAGTCAATTCCATAGATCTCATCACTTGAGAATTACGAAATTCGATTCTTGCTTATTTTAAAACATTTTAAAAAAAAACAGAAGAGGTGTGAAAATGGCATGCCAAGAAGAAAAGTGGCAGTAAAATTTTATTGGAAAAAAAAAATGGATTTTGGGAATCTAACAAAAAAAAAAACTAAGGATGAAAAATGGATGAGTATGAAATTATTTTAAAACAAACTAGGATCTAGAAAATTATTTGAAGAAAGGGATTTAAAAGAATATCTTTCAAAAATGAGAGAGGGTGAAATGGGAAATGGCACTATGGCCCAAAAAAGGCTATGCACGTCATGCAGCAGGGAGTAGGTAGCAAATGGACTTCTGAGTCACTTTATTAGGCATGCGGCTGGCTACTGGGGTACTGTTGTGAAATGGGTAATTGCACCCCTACGACCCATGTATTCTTTTCTTGAGTTGTCCATCTGGGAATATATCACAGCTCTCCAGCGCAAACGTTCAGAAACTGGATTTCTTCCACTCAGTTTATCTGCTATCACTTTGGGAATATTCAGCTGAAACTAGGGTTGTTCGGGTTCTTGGTATCCCTCCTTCATAATCTGGTCAACACGAAATTCACTGAAACCGCCTGGTTGGTCTCCGTTAAGTGGTATTAGCAGGCCTAGCAACATTCTACGTGGGACTATTGTTGCTTTATGTACTGGAAGAACTCCATCAGTGTGAACAACCACAAGGGTACGACCAGCTTCATGGAAGGCTGTTAGTCCTTATGACTCACCAGAGATAACCATTGATTCGCGTTCACTTCCCATCACAATCTTGTCATTTGCATACCCCAGATCAGCCATGGTAACCCCTTTAACGCCCTCCACTGACACTGAATTCCAAATGGCTTCAATCTTAGGGTTGGACAAAGCCCTTTGCTGCATGATCTTTGACGCCCTGAATGTGTCCTTTCTGAAGGCGGCAAGAAACGCCATTATATTGGAATGAGTGACAGTCCCTGGTTCTACTGATGAACCAGCCACAGTTGAAGACATCAAAGCCTCGTCGGGAACCCAATTTTCAGATGGGATAGACTGATGCGTCTATTTTCAACATTTGAATAGCAAACTTTAAAGTGGACTGTGACGGAATTTTCTGTACTCAAGTAGTAAACCCACGTAGGACAACATGAACACCACGACATCAAAACCATCATGGACGTGAGAACCAATTCTTCCTTCAGCAGTGGCTCTGTTAACCTTCTGATCAGCACGCATTAATACCGTCCTTGCAATCCTTGGTCCAGCTATAGAACCTCAGTATCTATTGCCACTCTCAGGTATATCCACGTCAGAGCCTTCTACATAATTGGATTTTAGTAAACCAGCCAGCATTCGGATAAACGTTATCTTCTCTGTCTCATTCTCACTCAGCATCACCAGCGTACTCGGATGGGGAAGCAATATTCCAGAAAAGTGTCATCAGCGATCATGCGGACTAAACCCATATCTTCGGGGCCTAGCATCGCTGAAAACAGTCTACAGTTGCGAGATGCAGGACGAGATGGAGTATGGGAGGTCCCTAGAATCAAAGTCGAACTCGAAGCGGGGAACGTTAGCATTGCTAGAAGCGACGCTGAGAGAATGAGCCCAGGAGACCTTGGAAGCCTTAAAAACATCCATAAGAGCCTTGGAAATTATAGGGTCAACACAGTGGTTGATCACTTTGAGGTCTCCAGATGTCGGTAAAAGAGACTTTGTGGTTCTTCTTCAACGTCAGAGACATGATGAGAGGAGATGAAGTGTTGGAGGTGGTGCGCCAGTTCCGGCGACGGCAGCGAAGTCCCAGTGGAGTTAAGAATCAACGAGAGCTGAACCGCCTATAGGAGGGGATCACTGTTCCGGTGATGGCAAAGACGTTTCGACGCCGGCGGCGAGGATAGAGCTATCCCTCAGCCAGTAACAAAAAGCACCCTGCTCCCCCCAGAAAATCTCGTCTGCTACTTTACTTCCCTTCCTTAAACACGGATGAGAGAACTGATGCACTCTGGGAGGGTACTAGGAATAGGGGAAAATGGCGAAAAAACAGAGCATAATGGGAAGGGATAAAACGAACCCACACAAGCCACATCTCATGTTTGAAATAATGGGCTCAGATGATGGTGAGTGAAAGCAAATGAGCAATCCAACAAGAATCAAAGCATTTACAGATATATCATGGGGAAAAAGAAATAAGGACAAACTGATCTTCAGCAAGAACCATAAAAATAAAAAATATATATATGAACATACTTACTAGCAATCCCCAAATATCTCCCAGGAATGAATAGAAAAAGAGAAGAAAAGCCTACCTGAGAGTGATTCCCTCCAACCAGATCGACAGGAACTCAATAAAACCCTCTTCTTCTTCCTTCTTCGATCTTTACCTCACTCTGGATAACTCTCTCTAGCCCAAAGAAATCCCCTCCCTCTATAACAGAAAAACTGCCTTGTTTCTTCCTAGCTTTTCTCACCTTTCCCTCCTCTGTCTTTCTCCCTCAACCTCTCTCTAAATCCCAGCTCCTCCTCTTTCTCTCTGCCCCCTCTCAAAATATCTCTAACCGCAGCACCCCAAACACCTCACACAGCTGCCTCTCTCCCCTACCCTGCAGAAGACGCTCCTCCCTCTAACAGAACGTACCCATCTCTGAATATTCCCCTCCAAGTGTCAACCATTCATTGACTCCTTCAACTCCATTACCTGATTCAATGAAGGCCAATTACGAGGTGACACGTGGTTCCTTGAGATTGTGACACCTGTCAACAATTAGCTACAGAAAGTGAGCCCCAAATGGGGGTCTACAATATGATTAATGAAAATCAGAGTTAAAAAAAAAAACAAACAAAACAACACAACAGTTACCTATCATACAAAACAATGCAGCTCAATGTACGATGAGATAAAATGATGATACTCAAGTAGCAAGATCAGATGGTCAAGACCAGTGACAACGAGGAAAGATGAATGAGAAGTGTACCAAGGAACCATACCTGAGGCGTTCTCCAAAACGTTCCTCTAAAGCTTCGGTAGTTACAGTCTCATTCCCCCTTTGAGATTATCCCTTACTAGCTTTCCTTTTTTTTTTTTTTTTTTTTTTTTTTTTTGTAGTTGCTTGCTCCTCACGCTCTAAGGATCTCCTCAAAATGTCTTTCGTTCCAAATGCCACTTTATCTCAAAGCTAGGGAATCCCTCAAAAAATTAGTTTGCTCCTTTCCCCCCCAGCCAAAAGAGGCCTCCTCTGTAGATATCCCTAAAAATGTACTCCTCTCTCCCCTTTGTCTGGCTTGCCCTCCAAGAAAAAATCCCTCCAAAAATATCTCTCCGTCTCAGTAGGTAGCAGGATACCTCTTCCTCTCAAGCAACTCTGAAAATCTCTCGTATGCTCTCCCTCTAGCCAATTTTTTTTTTTTTAGCTCCTATAGCTTACCCCTCAAGAAAATGATATCCCTCCTAAAATATCTCCAGCCAACACGTTTCCAAACGCACCTCCACCTCTACCAGAATCTCCCACCTTTTCTCTCCTATGCTCCTGCATAACGTCTTCCAAAAGATTCCATATCAGGTGTTGACCTTCCATTGCAACTTCAAAAAGCAATGTTGATTCTTTGGTAGCCATCCACAAAGTGACACGTGGACTTCCAAGGCTATGACATCTGGTAAGATAACCTGCAGAAACAAAAAAATGAACAAGCCCCAAATGGGGGTCTACAAATATGCCCATCTTCGGTAGAGCTCACGAGTGCAAGAAATATGAATACTGAAGTGAAAGCAAGTGTGAATAATGAGTGGTATGAAGTGAACTCTACCGAAGAACAAGGGAGACCCCCAAAATGATGTTAGTGAAACACAGGCTCACTCAGACGAATAGACGAACACAAAGGCTCTAATCCTAAAAGAAAATGATGTCTCAAAATGCATCTGAAGCCACACTAAGGACCCAGGCTCCTTCTAAAACGTCTCCAAAAGTGTCTCGAAAGACCATATCAAAGATGAGTAACGGTCGAACCACTCTGGAGTACAAGAAAGAACGTGACCCAAGGAGACTGCCCTAAGTGAACCATATGAGATGCCAAGTGCAGGGTGCCCCACAACATGACTGAAGTATGTGTCGTGAACTCAAAGGACTGCGTCATATGCAGTGGAACGGAAAATCTGGAAGTATGATGACGAATAGGCAATAAGCATAGAGTAATGAGGTGAGGGAAATGAGGGTGAACGCAAAACCATGAAGGTCAGATGTGCAATTCCAGTTAATATAAATACCAAGAACCGTGACCCTGAATGATACGACTAAGGAGAAATGACTCTGAACGTCAATAAGAGGAAAGAAAATGGTGACTCAAAGTGCCTGAATGGATATGTACAACGGCTCTGAACGCCAAAACTAATAAAAAGATGATAGTGCCACCGAATGCCAAACAGAACAATGGCTCTAAACGCCGAGACTAAGAAAAGAAATGACTCAAGATGCATGAATAGGTATGAAAAATGGCTCTGAACGCCAAAACTAAAGAGAAAAAATGACTCAAAAAAAGGCCCGAATGAGTGTGCCCAATGGCTCTGAACGCCATAATGGAGGAAAATGGTGATGGATCGAATGAAAGATAGACATGAGGACTCTGAGTGTCGAATTGAGAACAAATGAAGGCTCTGAATACCAAAATGAAGATACGACTCTAAAGGCCTAAATGAAAGTGTGGCTCTGAACGCCAAGCCAAAGGCAAGTAATGGCTCTGAACACTGAAACAAAGATGTGGCTATGAACGCTAAATGAAACAAAATATGGCTCTGAACGTCAAACTGAAAGTGTGGCTCTGAACGCCGAAATGAAGATGTGGCTCTGAACGCTAAATGAAACAAAATGTGGCTATGAGCGCTGAACCAAAGGTGTGGCTCTAAACGCCGAACTAAAGACAAGTAATGGCTCTGACGTCGAACCGAAGATAAGTAATGGCTTTGAATGCCAAAGTGAAGATGTGACTCTGAACGCCAAACGAAAAATGAATAATGGCTCTAAATGCCAAACCGAAGAAGGTGATGACTTTGGATATCGATATGAAATTGCATCTCTGAACGCCAAACTGAGAACAAATAATGGCTCTGAATGCCAAACCGAAAAAAATCTATGATGGCTACGAATACTGAACTAAAGTCAAACAATGGCTCTGAACGCCAAAAGAAAACAACAACTCTGAACGCCAAACTAAAATAGAGGCTCTGAACTCCAAAAATGAAAATGTGGCTCTGAACGCCAAAACGAAGATAATAGCTGTGAATGCCATGTAGAAACAACGGCTCTGAGCGCCAAACTAAAACTGATTACTATGAGCAAGAAGCTAAGAAAGATGACTCTGAATGTCGTAAGCGAGAAGATATGGTGGCTCTGAACGCCAAAACTGCAACAATAACTGTGAAAGTCAAGCTGAGAGATACGACTCTGAATGTCATAATTGAGAAGATGTAGTGGCTCTAAACGCCAAACTGCAAGGGGACAACTCTGAACGTCGTATCTGAGAATGAATAGTGGCTCTAAACGCCAAACTGCAAGGAAATGATGAAGGGGAAATATGCCCCAATGTGGCATGCCATTGCAAATCTCAATCCGTTGGGAGAGTCCGAAAGAGAGTCCAAGAGTCTCGAAAGATGTTGTGCTAGCGAGTCGAAATTATCAAATCGACTATAAACATAATCTCACAACCCATCTGACTGGATCACGATGCCTGACGAGATGTCATAATGAGTCAGACCCTTCTAACTCGAAGATCTCTGCTGTAGGAGTCCATCGTCATCTGAAATGAATAATCCGATAGAGTCTCAAGGGAATAATCCGCTAAGAGACATACCACAATCTCAACATAACAATCTACTGAAGAGTCGTGGCTAGTGGAACGATCAAAACCCGAACATCGTGCTACAGTGAAAGCTCATCTCGACGAAAATCATAGGAACGGTGACCAGTAAAGCAAACAAATGTCCCTCGATCGAGAGATGAAAATTGTAACAGATTCGTGAGAGAACGATCATCTCCACAGTTGGAGGAGGAAAATATGCCCCAGTATAATATCAGATGTATCCGGTCAGTCCTGATAACTCGAGAATAACTCTATGGGGATGCGTAAAAGATCTAATATGTACTCCACTAAAATGATAATGTGGGAATCCATGCACCTGCGATAACTCCATCCAAGTATCACGACTATATCAGAGAGTATGAATCCGACTGAAGGATTCAAGAGAGGCTCCTCGGAGTATCAAGACAAAATGAAATAAAATCATCAACCTGACATGTATCTCATAATTGGGAATGATCATGCGAATCAATAGGGATCTACAAATCCCGACTAAAAATGAGGGAATATGCCCTAGTGTGGCATCAAATGTGTGGTGGATTCGAAAATCAAATAAGCTCAAATCATCTGTCATCAAATGCATGACCCCAATCATCCACGTACATGGCAAAATCAAACCCACATCTCCGAGAGGCGTCTCCCGAAAGGAAGCAAGATGACATCTAAGTGTCAGGAAGGGCGAGCCTAATTGGGTGGTTCCCAAGAATCTCCACTAAGGAATCATCGTAAAAAATAGTGAATAGATCATTGTCTCGGTGTACATCTCACAAGTGGGGATAAGCGTGCAACTTCATCATGATCTGTAAATCTCATATAGAATGGAAATATACCCTAGTATGGCATCGAATGTACTATAGGTCAGAAGTCAGGTGACACGAAATCATCTATCATCGAACATGTGATCTTTGTGATCCAAATCAAATCCAAACATATAGGGAACGTCTCTCGGAATAAGAAACATGATGACAACCAAATGCCGAAAAATGAGGGTCTGGCTAAATGGATCTGAAGAGGCTCCACTAAGGTGTCATGATAAGGTAACGAACATGTCAACGTCTCAGTGCACATCCAGTAAGTGATGATGACCGTGCAACTCCATGAGGGTCCATAAATCTCGTCTAAAATGGAATATGCCATAGTATGACATCAAATTTGAGATAGACCAGAAAAACAGGTGTCATCGAATCATCTCTCATCAAATGTAAGATCCCGGTCATCCAAATCCATGACTAAATTGGATACAAACATCGAATAGGCATATCCCGAAAGGAAGCATGATGACATCTGAGTGTCGAGAAGTGCAGGCTTAACCGGATGGCTCCCAAGAGTCTCTACTGAGGAATCATCATAAAAATGGTGAATGAGACATCGTCTCGGTACAAATCTCACTAGTAAGGATGATTGGGCAACTCAATGAAGATCCGTAAATGTCATCCGAAATGGAATATGCCCCAGTATGGCATCCAATGTGTGACAGGTCAAAAAAACAGGTGACATCGGATCATCCCTCATCAAATGCGTGATCCCGGTAATCCAAACACAACTGAAAAGAATCTAATCATCAGAAAGGCGTCTCCCAAAAGAAGAAGCATGACGATATCTAAATATCAACCAGATCTCAAACAACTGTTCAAGTAGAAGTTGTAGAAGACGATATATGATCCCATGGCCTCAGGGTGGTCTTAAGACATGGGACATAACATAGGCTAAGGTGGTAGGGTGATAGAAATGAAGGGAAACTAGGCCCAAATACCCAATGATCAGAAACCCATGTCCTCATGTATGAAATGCAACATGTATAAAAAAATCCTGTGAGCCATGGACCTGAGGATGCCTACTGCGAACATGGTGTCAATGAGGGCAACCGAAATGATAATGAAATGTGTAATGATGATGCAAAGAGAGTATCAAACCCGAAAATGAGTCATTGTGAGAAAAAAAATGGGAGGTGAAATGAAAACAATGGATCAGAAGTGAAAACGAGGATGATGATGAAGCATAGAGCATGAGAATGAGTGATGATCCGCTCAAATCAAATATGAAGGGAAGTCACGTCAATAATGAACGTAATGATGGGATGGACAATGACCTAAAGCTCCTATCACTTGTCTCGCTCTCAAAATATACAACAAAATGAATACGAAGAATGAAAGGTCTCGGGAAGCTCACATACGAACTCCCATCAATAGACATACCCGACAAAGTGACCCTCGAATATCAATATATATGCTCAATGATAGAAAATACTACACACATTTGCTTTTTATTTATTTATTTATTTTTTACATATATACAAAATGTACGTGCTCTGAACACAAACTAAGAAGCTCTCAAGAAGAGGTCAAAAATGGATAAACATGCTCTTAAGTACTAATGTAGCATAAACTCTCCCTAACGAAGTGACCCTCTCAAAATAAGGATCCTTAAATCAATGTCCGTGGGATAGATAATAGAAATGACATAACTACCCTCCATACGATGAACTGAAGAGGATCACCATTCAGGGTGGAAGAAGATGATACAAAACAAGCAACAGATATAATAACAAAGATGAGATGAATAACATAATCAATGAGATGAGATGAGATGTAGTGATGCAGTGATAGGAAGAGATAATGAGAAGAATGCGCCCCTAGGTCCAAGGCTCATGAAACCCCTAAACAATGCATGCATACACTAAAAGAGTCTCTATCCCAGTGTGAAAGTGTGAGCAAAGCAATAAGAAAGAAAGGCTATAATGTGCGTGCGAGGCTCAATGGGCTAGCAATGGACTATATATCAAAAGAGTGAAAGGGTGTATGGCTAACTGAAATGATGATCACCCATCCTGCGACCATGGTCTCAAACATAGTACCTCTTTAGCTGATCCACATTGGTCAACTCTGAGAATTGGTTTCCATCTAAATCCATCAACCATGAAACGCCCTCTGGAATCAACTCCCTGATGAAATAAGGTCCGCTCCAATTGGGTTTAAACTTTCCTCTAGGATCTCTGATCAATCCTCTGATGATTCTCAAGACTAAGTCACCTATCTGTAGTGGTCTGGGTTTGACCTGCTTTTTGAAAGCGCGGGCCATTTTCCTCTAATATGCACGAACATGGTCTGCTACTCTCAATCTCCTCTCATCTAGGAGATTAAGCTGATCAAATCGAGCCTGAGCCCAATATGCCTCGAGAATCTGCTGCTCTAGTGCTACTCTCAATGAACCCATCTCAATCTCAATCGATAGCACTGCCTCCATGTCATACACCAATGAGTAGGGTGTGGTTCCTGTAAAGGTGCGAAAAGAAGTCCTATAAGCCCACAATGCGAAAGGGAGTTTCTCTAACCAATCCCAAGAAGTCTCGACCATCCTCCGCAAGATCCTTTTAATATTCTTATTCGCGGCCTCTACTACCCCGTTCATCTGCGGCCTGTACGCAGACGACCAATGATGATGGATGCCATATCTCTGTACTAAGGTGTCAACCTCTGCTCTGAAATGTACCCCTCTATCTAAAATCAACTTATGAGGGACTTCATAGAGACAGATAATGTGTGATCTGATGAAACTAGCAACTCCAGTTGATGTCAATCTCGCATATGAGGCGGTCTCCACCCACTTGATGAAGTAATCGATGGCGACCAGGATGAACTCATGACCATTGGAAGATTTCGGTGAAATCTTCCCAATGATGTCGATACCCCATACTGAAAATGGCCATGGTGAAGTCAATGCATGCAACTCTGAAGGTGGCACGTGAGTGAGATCTTCATGTGTCTGACACTCTAGGCATCTTTGAACCAACTGACAACAATCCGTCTCTATGGTTAACCAGAAATAGTCAATCCTCATGATTTTACGGGCTAACATATGTCCTCCCATGTGTGGTCCGCAGACTCCCACATGAACCTCTCTCATCACTCGATTGGCAGAGGCGTAGTCCAAGCATAATAGCAACATTCCATCAACTGATCGTCTGTACAACGTCTCGCCACAAATCACGAATCGGGCGACCAACTGCCTCAATGCTCTTTTATCCTTGGTCGTAGGGCCTCAGGATATATGTCAAGTCTCAAAAAGTGATATATGTCACGATACCATGGCAAACCATCGTCCATCTCAGTATCGTCGATCATACAACAATAGGCAAGAACAGATCTCGACTTGATCAACAAAGGGCGAACGATGGCATCAGCAGGAATATCGATCATGGAAGCTAGAGTAGCTAAGGCATCAGCAAACTGGTTCTACACTCTAGGCAGCTACGTGTATCTCAAATCATCAAATCTCCCAATTAGTAGCTCCAAATATGCGTAGTAAGGCCTAAGCTTCACATCTCTAGTCTTCCACTCGCTTTGAATCTGTCTCAATACCAGATTAGAGTCACCAAACACCTCCATTTGTTTAATCCCAAGCTCAAGGGTCGTCTCTAATCCCAATATACAGGCCTCATACTCAACAATGTTGTTCGTGGCAGGATGTTGATCCGAGAATGCCAAATGAACATATCTAGGAATGTGATCACCATGAGGGGATATCAACAAGACGCCTATCCCATATCCTGAATGGTTGGCTACACCATCAAAGTACATGTGACAACCTGACAAACTAGTCACAGCAACGACATCCTCATCTGGGAAATCATTATCAATGGCTTTGCCATCGGAGATTGGTAATGATGACAGGTGATCTACAAAAATGCTCATTCTGATGGACTTCTAAGTGACATAATGGATGTCAAACTTAGTCAGAAGTACCAACCATCTCATGAAACGACCGACCAAAGAAGGCCTGTCAAACAAATATCTCAGAGGATCTAGAGGGGATATCAAGTGCATTGAATACTCGGTCATGTAATGTCTCAATCGGTGAGTGGCCCAAACCAATGCCAAGCAATAACGCTCAATCATGACATATCTCGTCTCGTAATCTAGCATCTTCTTACTCAAATAATAAATGGCTCGCTCATTGCCCGAATCGTCGAGCTGAGCCAACATGCAACCCAATGCTACGTCTGAGATTGATCGGTGTAGGAGCAAAGAACGGCCTGGTGTAGGAGGTGCCAAGGCTAGAGGTGACAACAAGTACTCTCTGATCCTCTCAAATGCGCACTGACACTGATCATCTCAAAAAGTAGGTTGACTCTTTCTTAAAAGTTGGAAAATGGGCTCACAGATGTCCATCAATATGGCAATGAATCTGCTGATGTACTGAAGTCTACCCAAGAAGCCTCTAACCCCTCTCTCTGTCTTCAGTGCAGGCATGTCGAGGATGGCTCTGATCTTATCCGGATCTACCTCTATGCCTCTCTCACTAACCATATATCCAAGGAGCTTCCCAGAAGTCACTCCAAAAGTGCACTTCTTGGGATTCAGTCTCAATCTTAACTGCCTGATCCTCTCAAAGAACCTCCCCAGAGCTAATAGTTGATATGATCTGTCTCGAGATTTCACTATCATGTCGTCTACATAAACCTCGACATCCCGATGCATCATGTCATGGAAAAGATTAGTCGCCGCTCTCTGATAGGTGGCTTCTGCGTTCTTCAATCTGAATGACATAACTCTATAGCAATAAGTAGCCTACTCGGTAATGAAAGACGTCTTCTCCATGTCCTCTGGAGCCATCAAGATCTGACTGTACTCGAAAAATCCGTCCATAAAGGACAACATCGAATGACCTGTCGTACTGTCAACTAGCATGTCGATGTGTGGGAGAGAAAAATCATCCTTAGGACTGACCTTGTTGAGATCTCGAAAATCAACACAAACTCTCACCTTGTCGTCCTTTTTGGGAACAAGGACGACATTGGCCAACCACTCCGAGTACTCAACTACTGACAAAAATCCCATACTGAGCTGCTTCTAGATCTTCTCATTCACTTGCAAACTCCAACGAGGGTGCAATCGTCTCAACTTCTGCTTAACCGGTTTGGCAAGGGGCAAAAGTGGCAAATGATGTTGGACGATAGATGGATCAAGGCCTAGCATGTCCTCATAGGACCATGCGAAAACATCCAAGTATGATCTGAGTAGTTGGATGGGGTTATCCCTCTCATTTGTAGATAAATCTGATCCGATCGTCAACTCCCTAGGTTGATCTGCTATGCCGAAATCAACGATCTCTGTGTCCCCTACAGCAGGTGAAACTCTCTGATCAATGGGGTCCGAATCGGAAGCAGAAAATGAGTCATCATTTGAATCATGCTGTGCAATTTCATCATCAATGTCAAATATTTGTGATGTGGGTGAAGATGGTACTGATAAAGTAATATCACGAGAGATAGGCAAATACTAAAAAAATACTCAAATCTATAAATGAAGAGTCAAAAACATCATCATGACGGGAAACAAATCCCGAAAAAACATCAAATGAAAGAGGTGGGTCCACAAAGTTGGACACTTCCTCAACTAGGCCAACAGGGTCATCAAACAAATCATCTACAGCTATAACATTCTTTACAGACTCCAGAGCAGGGACAACCAGGATCTCCTCAGCAATCTCGATGACGGACACCCCGAAAAGATCAAATGTTGAAGTAAGCTCAGGCTGGACTATCTCATCGATTTGGCTCAAGCTCATTACGAACATCTCATCAACGTACTCGTCACGTGGCACGAGTCCATACACTATGTCTCCGACCTCAGCAAATGTCTCATGCTCATCGATCTCATCCGAGAAACAAAACGTCATGAGGCTCATGCGATCTGGAGAGGAAAAGGCAATTAATGCAGCAGTCGAAGTGCCTAGGGCTCCGTCACTCAATCATAACTGCTGGACGAGGAGTTGAAGCTCGACTTCCTGAATAGTGTTGAGTCTCCCAATGATCCCATCTGAAGGTGTCTGTGGCTCCGATGCCCTCACGAAGTAATCCATCAAGCTCAATGTGTATGGGCGAACAAGATAATCAAATAGCGTATGAGTCAGTCGAGCCCTCACCCGCTCTTTGTGCAATCGCGCCATATATTGATAATCGACCTCAGTGGGGATGAATCCGAGTCTGAATGGTACATCATGATCGGGAAAAGTCATGAACTCGTTGTGCTCGTGCTAACGCCGCCCTAGTCCCATGCCGGGAAGATAAGACATGCTCCTCATCATATCAAGTACTACTGTACTGCCATGCTGGTCAAACGACATAGCCATAAAGACTTGGAAAAAGTCCTCTATCTCCAGGGTCTGCACCTCATCAAAGGTGAATCCAGTCAGAAGTAGATCGTCATCACTGTGACTAATCTAAAGTACCAGCTCAGAAGAAATAAACATATGTCCCACAGACTGCACCGTGACGACCTAACCATCGTGAATGAACTTCAGCTTCTGATGAAGGGAATAAGGAATGGCCCCAGCTCTATGGATCCACGGTCGGCCCAAAAGTAGGTTAAAGGATGTAGGAACCCTCAAAACCTAGAATATAGTAACGAAAGTGGTCGGACCTATCAACAACTCGATCTTTAGAGTGTCCATAACCTCCCTCCGAGTGCTATCATAAGCTCGAACTGTTTGAGTGTAGGGGCCGAAATCAAAAGGTGCATAGCCGAGGGCAATGATAGTGGCTAGAAAACAGACGTTCAGGGCCGAGCCATTGTCCAGAAGGACAGATGGGACTCGACGACCTAAACAACCAACAGATATGTAAGGGGACGCGTATGGTCCGAACCCTCTGGTGGCAAGTCGTCATCCGAGAATACGATGCATGTGGCTCTGCCAGCTGTCATCATATGAATCAAACCCTTTGGAGTGGTAGTAATCTCAACTCTGATATGGCTCAAGGCTTGAATCAAAGCATCACGGTGAGTACTGGAAGATGCTAACAAGCTCCAAATGGAAATGTGAGCTTGAGTGCTTTGCAACTGCCTCAAAATCTCGTCGTTCTCTTTCCTGACTTCATCGGGAGCACATGTCCCATTTACGGGTCTAGCAATTGTGGGAGGCGGTTGTCGCAATACTCTACCTCCTCAGAGAATATACTGAACACCCGAAGTCTGAAAAACATCAAATGTGGAGCCTGAACCTTCTCAACATCCGGGATCAAGATGAATGGAGTCTGGACACTATAATGTGTGAAAGTTAAAGGCTCAACAGTGGCAGTCTGTACTAATGCTGCCTCAGGAACTAGTCAGAATGGAGCGGGCATCCGAGGCCCCAAAGTCGTTCCATCCATCTCATAAATCCCATCTGACACTACGAGCTCTGGCTTAGTGTCATCCCAACTCAACATATGGATGTAGTCATCATGCTCAGAGAAGTCCAGGAAATGTATGCCATCGGCCGGTGGGGAAACTGCATGTGTAGTATGGGTTGGTAACGAGTTTATGGTTACACTCGGCTGACCCAAGTGTACTAAACCCTGATCGATCAAATCCTGGATAGCATGCCTCAAAGCGGTGCAGCGATCGGTCTCGTGTCCAGGCCCCTGATGGTATGCACAGTGCAGATCCATCCTGAACTGAGGTGGAATTGGCTGAGGTGGCAGCCTGGGAGTGAGAGCGATCAAGAACCCGACCTCTGTAAGCTTCCTAAGAGCTTGGCTCAATAGCATGCCTAACTGTGAAAACTGTCTCTGCGTCCTCAAAGCGAATGAAGCAAAAGTCTGCTGAGCTCTGGGTCGGGGATAAGGCGTTGTGGGTCTTGAAGTGAACTAAGCAACATAGCATGGCTGTCCCATGGATGTGTATGAAACCGGTGGTCTCTCAATACCCTGGGTGGCATAGTAAGGCAAAGCTAAAGTCTGTGGCATGTAGGTCTGATCATAAGCAGGACAAGGTGCCCGTGGCCTGTACTGATGAGGTGCATAAAAAGGATGAGTGTTGGGATGCTGTGGAATCGGCTTAGGACGCCTAGGAGACCTCTGACTGGAAGAACTGATGGCACTCACATCAACTGACCTCTATCCTCCAGAGGGTTTCTTCCCCTTAACATCACTAGGGGAAGAATCTATCCACAAACCTCTAGAAATACCGTCCTCGACATCGTAAAAGGCCAAAACTAGAGAACCAAAATCTATGAATGGTACCCCTGACCACATGCCTAGCAATATTGGGTTGTAGGCTCCTCAAAACCATCTGTAACTGATCTCTCTCTGAAGGCCTGTCAATGATCTCAGCAATCTTCCCACGCCAACGAGAGATGAATGATGAAATGGACTCATCTACCCTTTGTCTCAGAGCCTCGAGGTCTCTCCTTGATACATCTATGACAGTGTTAAATGAAAACTGTCGTAAAAACTCCTAGGCCAAGTCATCCCATGTCCGGCATCGTGAGGACTCCAAGGATGCAAACCAGCGCTGGGCCGCCCCACTCAAAGATAGTGGGAATAGAGTGATCATCTGAGACTCGTCCAAACCATGAGCTCTCATCACCATGCTATAGAGTCGAAGGTGGATACGAGGATAGCCAATGTCTGTGTATCTCTCGATGTCAGGCATCCTAAACTTAACCCGCAAATTGGCCATTGGCATACCCTCAAGATCATCCCAAACAACTGATCCATCTTACACTCTCAACTGCTTCATGCGCTGCTCAAGAAGATCCATACGCGCATGGGCGTCATCAACGACCGTGGTCTGAACTACAACGGGAGAGGGAGGAACAATCTCAGAATGTCCATGTAACAAATAGGGTGAAGCTTAAGGCACTGTCGAAATAGGTGGAGGTGGCGGAGGCGGCAATGAGTCGTAAGGAGTCTCATCCTAAACTGCTGGTGGTCTACTCTGCTGACCATCAATCTCCTGTCTGACTCTAGCCAAAGCCTCTTGAATAGAAGTCATAGCAATCGTAAACTAATCCACTATAACAACCCGTTGATCCATATCTGATCTCTCTAAGTATCGAACTAATCTTCCCTCTACTCTGACCCAAAAAGGTGAATCCAGACTATGAATGGAGATCCGATCCTACAAAGCATGAAGAACGGAATAAGGACGTGGCACGAGGAAAACATGGAAGCAATGATAATCTGAACTGAAATGAGTAAAGCATCCAAGACGACAACGGACTGTTCGACCGTACTCAAACTCGTACTGATCTTTGTGCACTCTCAACTGGAGACTAAAAAGAGGGAGTGTTGAATCCAAAATGTAACCACAGAGGCTCTGAAGGCCCTTAGATGCACCCACGTGTAGGGAGGGAGTCCTAATCAAAGGATCTACGGCTCAACCTACGAGGTCAAGGTGGCTTTAAATGGATACAAGTGAAGTTTAAAAGATCCCTAGCAGAAGCGATCATACCCTTCGGCGGTATGCAACCCTCTGCACGCCTCCGAAGAGACGGGACGCTTCCATGCAAGGTGGTCATCACCTCCACACATGCACTACCTCGACATCTCAGGGGGTTTCCTATGGTGAAACTCTCAAAACTCTTAACACTCCATAGTCAACTAAAGTGCGCAGTGAGCGGTGTGGGTGCATCCAAAACCCTATGAAGCTAAAACAAAAGAGAAAACACATTGGCCATGCAAATATCCATGAAACCTAGCTCTGGGCTATACAGGTCTTTAATGATCGGACTCCAATCGACATCAATGTGTCGCTCACCTCCAAAATGCTCCCAAACATCGATATAGCTCGTTGCTAGACCCTACTCCTAATCTTTGGCTCGGTCAGAGTAACAAACACACACAAGGCCTCACACTTGCAAAAGTGATAACCAAAATGAAGGGAATGACCGAAACTAAGAGAGTTGGAGGTAAGGGGATAGATGTGCTGCCCACATGGACAAACGACATACAGTCATGCAGAAGGAGGACAATCATGCGACACACAATCAAGCAAAGTACAGATATATCACCATGTCCACACACAAGATATGACAATCAAGATGAATAGTGATATAGACGTCATGATTGAAGCCAATCAAAATAATATACAGGCATGAGAATCAACCCATAAAGTCAAATGATATACAGCAATGAATCTATACATGCGAGGTGATCAGAACAATCATGGCAAAAACAAAGTCAATATGCTAAGCAACGTAAGATAATCAATCAACAACAATCCACCATGTCAATGTCTCAAACAAATATAGCGATGAAGCACATAAAAAATCGTGGCATCGGAAGCTCCAATCAAGATAATCAATCATATCAATGTCCCAATACAATATCCAAGCATGCATTAAAAACTCTCAATGTGCAATCAAAAGATAGACATCCACTAATTGACCAATCAAATGTCACATTTGCTTCATCCTAAGTTCAAGCTTGACCCTCTAAACGTAACCCAGCGGAGTCGCCATTTTGTGAACCCTACATTTCAGCTCATGCACTTCCACTCAATGGCAAGCTCGATTTTTATTTGAAAATGATTTATTTATTAGAAAATGACTTGGAGTCACCACTTATTTTTGTTTTATTTTTTTAAAAGGGTAAAAAATCGGATCGAGCTCGGAGGTGAGATTACTTATCAGGAAGGTATAGTAAAAACCGTGGCACCCCTCTAAGTCCCTAAAGTCGGGTCTCTACTAATAAAATGAAGCTGACATGGCAGTTAATAAGAAAATTAATGGATACTCAAATCGATTATGCACATATGAGAATCAGAACATGCATAGAGAATGACCAAGATGCGAATAGATACGTACCTGGGCAACGATCCATAATGCGCTATCAAGAAAGGAGGTTAGTGCACAATTGATAAATACAAAATATAGTTGGCATGTCACTAAACAGTATACAAAATCATCAATGGCACAGATAACACTTCACTCGAGTTCATTTTTATTTTAAAGAAAATTTATTTGATATTGGGCCCTCACCAAAGCCCATTTTATTTTGCATGAATCAATTCCAATAACTCCATTATTCGGAATTATGAGATTTAATTCCTACTTATTTTAAAAATTTTAAAGATCATGGGAGGAGTGAAAATTGCTTGCCAGAAAGAAAAATGGCAGCAAAGTTTTATTGAAAATGGGATTTTGGTAGCTAACAATTCTAAGGATGAAAGATTTAGAGAATGAGAATTATTTGAAAAGTCGGGATTCGGAAAATTATTTGAAAAATGGGGTTAAGAAATTATTTTTAAAATCAAAGGGAAGGAATTTGGAGGGTGACACGTGGCCCAAAGGTGACCATGCTAAAGGTGGCCATGCAATGAGAATAGGTGCTTGAATAGCCACCAGGTCAGACAATGACGTTGTGGGGCCCTGCTCACCCCTCACTGCCTACAGCTATTGAGGAGCCATTGGGAAATGCCAATTCTCCATGTGATGATGAATTAACATTCAGCACCACTTTCTCAGTTGGAATAGGATGAGTGACATCAATGCCCTCAAGGATGCTCTCAATACACGATGAAACACCAAGTCCATCAAATCTTGGATCAACCATAAGATGAGCGTTACAGTCAACTGCACCTCCTAAGTACACGGCAACAATTGGAGCACCTCACTTCATGGCATGTTCCAAGCTCTTCATTACCAATACCCCAGCACCTTCACTCATGACGAAAGCAAGATAAGACCACAAACCCTTATGTATCTCTATAATATGATCTGTTCTTCTCATTGCTAATGGAATTTCACCATTTCTTCTCAGAAATCCTCCAGTTGCTTACCAATCCCACCGTTAGCTTCATTCGCACAAACCAGTTAGCTCTCATGATATTCTTCATTGAACCTATAGAGCACATTTCCTTCACAGCCCAGTGTCAACAGAATCATAATCTCAAGTTCCAAGTCCATAAGTTTGGCAATAACATCAAATATCTTTCCCTCGGTTGAAATCTCTAATTATTTCCCAAGAAAAATACATAAAGACCATGGAAGTTAAGAATACTGGAATAACCAAGACTTACCTCCATAGAAATGATATGCAATTTCGCTTAACTTCCTGTTCATGAACTTCTAAGGGTGCCAGGTGGTACACCTGCATAATCAACGCTTGGGACATTCGGGTTTCCATGGGGTGTGTCAGCTGCAAACTCCTTAATGAGGTCCCCTTCTGTAATATTCAAACACCTCAAGACTGAAAACTTGTACTTAGCAACCTCTTCGCTCATTTTCTCATGATCATTCCTTATGAAAACCAAATATACATTACCAATGAACAGATGAATGAGATGAAGGAAAGCCTGGTTGCGGTCTTCACAACATGAAGTCTGAAGGGACGCTTCAACATAGTACTTTTATTCATGAATATCACTAAATCTTCACGCAAGCCTCTACGAACATTCGGAAATTGGTGGGCTCCGACACTGTCAACAGCGACAATCAGAATTTGACTACACTCATCCAAAAACGGGCATGATTTTGGGTCATATGGGATCTCCTTGTTGATCTCGCATTGGTTTCATCGGAGGGCGGCTACATGCATGGAGCTTCATGCACACGAGAAGATTGGCAATAAGCGAATGTGGAAATGCATGGAATGGATGGCAGAAAGTGGTGAAAAGAATGGGCTTGATAGGTATTAGAAAATGGGTATGGAGATGATGGGTTAGTGGGGTTTGGAAAGAATAGAAAAACTGATGAATGAGGTAAGTTTATGGGATTAGGAGTTGAGTGGAGCTAAAAATGGTAAGGAAAATAGGGATGAAAGGTACATGGTGTGAAATATGGGCACGGTGGGCTTGATGAGTGGCCATGCATGCATCTGAGGTAGAAGTAAGAAAGGGAATTTGCAAGGAAAGACAATGGGAAAATGAACGAAATGGATATTGGAAGAAAATGAGTTTAATGGACATGGGTAATAATGTAGAGAGAGAAAGGTAGTGGTATGCATGGGAGTATGGGATGAGATGGATATGAGCAGTTTGAGGTTAAAGACGAGGGTTTAATAATGGGTTTTCATAGTGAAATGCATGGAAAATAAGATTGGACGGGTGGGACACTGGGTCTTCAAGAATGGAGGATATGCATGGGTGAAAGCTAGATATTTCTCTGACGAAGCTTGTATTTCAAAATGGCGATGTTGCGGCATACTGCTAATGAAGGTGTTGTTGAAGACTCGAGACTGTCACTGTTTTAGTTGTGGAACCATAGTGACCTTCCTTGACGTGGCATTTGAGAATTGACAAGCATAATTGAAAATGCCCCTTGCTGCATTGAATCCCCTACTGAGTATTGTAGAATGTCAGAGATATTCCCAAGTGCAGTATTTGTTTGAATATTCTGAAGCGGCCACTATAGATGTGTTAGAGACTGATTAGGTGCCGATGGAAGAAGAAGCTGTTACTCTTAGCTACACGTTTGAGGCGGCACACCATGATGTTGGATCAATTAGAATATTGTCTTTGCTTCCACAGGTATTTAAATTGACTCATGGAAAATCTTCAAAATGTTCACTATTCTGTTGTTAATCCTTTGGCATGAAGGATACCTTCACCAGACAGTTTTTTAAGGATATTGTAGACCCTCAATTTTGCCCCTTTAACACATGTCTTTAAGTTCGTTTTCAGTGCTCCACAGTAGTTCCTTGGTGGCCCAGTACTACTCACCACTTACCTTTTTTTTTTAGTCACCTTGGAGACTTTGGTTGAGGGATTATTTGATCCCCTATTGTGACCCTTGGCAGCCCTAATTTAGACTTAGACTTTTCATTCATTTTTAGGATAGCTTTAGATACACTTGGCCTTTAGGCACTCTAGGCCCACTTAGGAACACTTGGCCCATTAGGCACTTTTAGACTCGCTTTTTGTATGACTTACACGGTTGCAAGACTCGTGGGGCCCAGTTTTTGTTAATTTGGTTATTTTTATTTCTTAGTTTTAGTTTTATGGTTATCAATCACTCTTATTTTTATTTGTTTTCTTCCTCTTTATATTATTTTTTCTTAACTTGATTATTCATTATATTTTATTTATTTTTTTTTTTATTATTGTCCTCTAGTTTGTTTACTTATTTAGTTACTCATTCAATTATTTACTTTAAAAATTTTCATGATTTTGCAAGGAAACTTACCATTGGAGTTTAAAGAAAGTGGGACTCCCCTTGGAAGGTTTTGGAGGGGAATTCGAAATTGGGAAGATTTGCTTTTGAAGAAGAAGACTAAAAAAAAATAAGGAAAGAAAATATTCTGCAAGAAGGGGTTGCCATATATAAAGGAAAGGAGAGGGAGAAAGTGAGGGTCTTTTGAGGGGATTCTGGGATCGTCAGAGAAAAAAAAAAAAAAAACACGTAGAGAGAAAGGGCACGCATTGGAGGAGAAAAGGAGAGGTATTGGAGGAAAAGCACAAAGGAATTGGAGAAGCAGAGCCATTGCAACCCAAAGCTGTCCAAGTATGCACCTCGTTGCTTTTGGAATTCTTACCTATATTTGATTTTTTCCGTGTGTTCGACTCCTGAATATTTAATAGTTTTGTTGATTTTTGTGTGGACGAAAAGGGCCACAATTTGCTTTGTTGAGATTGGTTACTTGCCTGTTTGCCTTGTTTTGATTTTGGATGTCATTAATGTCTTCGGAAGCATATAATTCCATACCTGTTCCCACTAACCCGAGCCTATTGAAAAATCATGAGATGTGGTTTTATTTTCTTTTAATCTCCCATGTCTGCTTTCCTATCGTTTCCTCTACTCTCTACCATATCTGTCTTGCCTTTCTTCCTACCCGTCACATAGCCATCAATTCTTGATATGGGGGTAACTCCAAGGCTTGGGAATATAGTCATGAGATTCAGCAAAGAGGTCAAACACTCCAAAATTCTGGAACTGCTATCACAATATGGGATCTAGAGAAGATGGTCTGAAGGGTATGTCGGCTGTTTATTGCACTTGCTAAGTTTGGTTACCATAAAATCAGAGAATACAAAACAAGAAGAGGTCCTCTTGTCGGAAGGCAGTGTTTCCAGGCTTGACCCAGATTGCGAAATCAGTGCACTATTCTTTTGGGCTCGGGGTGGTTTTGAAAGTAATGTGTTTGTGGAGACGGCTTTGGTTGACGTGTACTCAAAATTCGGATGCATGGGTATTGCGAGGCAATTGTTTGAGAGTATGTCAGAAAGAAGCGTTGTTTCATAGAATGCGCGGCTTAATGGCGTATGGAACTCTGTACACTTTTCGCTTCTGATTTCTCTTCTAATGGCTCCAAAGTATAGAAGGGAAAAGCTTGAAGTTTTACGTGCTCTGCCTATATACAAAATGGTTACAGGGTCATACATTCAATTGCGAAATCAAGACCTGTGTATGATCCCGTCTGGTTCATTCCTCAAGCCGTGTGATGAGCGTTGCCTTTCATATCCTACAGATTCTGTGGAAAGTTCATTATTTAGAGCCCTTGTAGTCCCTGAGCTGCAAGATCAAACGATCTTGGTCAAATTGGGATCCCCTGGGTTTGAAGGCAAGCCTCAGGCTGAACAGGGGGATATCCTAATATATCTTTACATGAATTGGCAAGATCTATAGGTAGATTCTTCGGTAGTTGAAGCTTTTGAAGGAGACTATATTTGTAAGAAATTTTGATGAATTCTCCATAGATCTTCCTAATGTTAAAAATCCAACCAAGGTGAATACCCTAATTTCATATATACTGGAATATTTCTTGTTATAACTCAACCAAGGTGAATACCCTAATTTCACATATACTGGAATATTTCTTGTTATAACTCAACCAAGGTGAATACCCTAATTTCATATATACTGGAAACTCCTGATTAAAAATGAGTAGAAAAATAATAGCGGAAACTTACCTGAATCCATTGAAGGAGAAAACTTTATAGGAAGAAAACCCTTGAGATGGTCTTCCAATTCTGGCCACTAGATTCTGTGTCAATTTCTCTCTGAGAGGATTTTCGGAAATTGGAATGCGTAGTGGTAGAATGGGGACCATAACCCTATTTATAAACTGCTAGGGCAGTTTTAATTTTATCACAATTATATTTCTGCCCCTCATAGAAATAATAATTATCTAATGGTATCTACACAATAATCTCATGACAATTATACCCTTAAGCCAATTAATCAATTATTAATTAGATCACTATATTTAGGCTTAATTAAATGATAGCACACACATTTTAATTATTTACATGTGTGGCCCAAATTATAGATTAATTACAAAAATTAATCTAACAATCTCCCACTGGGCCACATGCATATGTAATCAAATAAATGTGCTTAACCTTATGAGCTCAAAATTTGCTATCATGTCCTTAGGATATATCCGAACAATCTCGTCCATTAACTATACTGACATAGGATCAAGGTGGTCTTTGTTACATCAATCGTTACTAGACCAATCAATGGTCACATATATCTATATAGCTAAATGACATAGATCAATCATGAGTGCATAGCATGGAAATTACATGCAATGTGATCTGTTCATGCCTATTTCCAACTGGTCCTACTTAACTTTATTGAGATCAAATCTTTAGCATAATTTAACAGAGTGTAATAAAATGAATACTTTATTTCTGCAGAACACAATCCAAATTTATAGATAAAGTCTAAACATAACATAGAGCAATATACAATGAATAATATAAACTCCCACTAAATTTAGATATCCTCAAATGAGACAACACCCATATGAGCAGTGTGCTCATGAAAGACCTTGGTGGTAATCCCTTTGTAAGCGGATCCGCTATCATGGAGTTTGTTCCAATATGCTCTATGGATATCTGTCCACTCTGTACTTTTTCTTTTACAACTAGGAACTTGATATCAATGTATTTTGATTTTGTAGAACTCCTGTTGTTATTGGAATATAAAACTGCTGATTTATTGTCACAAAATATCTTCAGTGGTCTTTCAATACCATCCAGAACACGCAGCCCAGTGACAAAATTTCGTAGCCATATTCCTTGATTGGATGCCTCATAACATGCTACAAACTCTGCTTCCATGGTGGATGAAGTTACGAGTGTCTGTTTGGCAGACCTCCATGAAATTGCTCCACCAGCCAACAGATAAATATAGCCTGATGTGGATCTTCTGCTATCTTGGCATCCAGCAAAGTCAGAGTCGGAATACCCAATGAACTCTAACTGATCCAATCTCCTATATGTAAGCATGTACTCTTTTGTTCTCTGTAAATATCTCATAACCCTCTTGGCTGCTCTCCAATGATCCATTCCAGGGTTACTTAGATATCTGCCTAACATGCCAACAATGTACGCAATATCCGGACGTGTACATACCTGAGCATACATTAGACTCCCCACAGCCGAAGCGTAAGGAATCTTCTGCATTTCTTGACTTTCTAAACTATTTTTAGGGCATTGATTAAGACTGAATTTGTCTCCTTTAGCGACAGGGGTATCACCTGGTTTGCTATTTTGCATGCCATACCTTTGGAGGACTTTATCAATATAGGTCCTTTGTGACAATCCTAAAATACCCCTAGAACGATCTCGGTGTATCTGGATTCCTAAGACAAAGGAGGCATCACCAAGATCTTTCATCTCAAAATGTTTTGATAAAAATCTCTTGGTGTCGTGCAATATGCTAATATCATTTGTGGCTAGCAATATGTCATCGACATATAAAACCAGGAAAATATACTTACTCCCACTGAATTTGTGATACACACATTCATCCATAAGATTTGCCTCAAAACCATATGAGACAATAATTTGATGAAACTTGAAGTACCACTGACGAGAAGCTTGCTTGAGCCCATAAATGGATTTAGTTAATTACAAACCATATTCTTTGAGTCTTCGGACACAAAATTTTCTGGTTGTACCATATAAATTGTTTCATCAATGTCACCATTGAGAAACGCTGTTTTAACATCCATTTGATGTAACTCAAGATCATAATGTGCAACTAGTGCCATGATTATCCTGAAAGAGTCCTTCGTAGAAACTGGAGAGAAGGTCTCTTTGAAGTCAATTCCTTCTTTTTGAGTAAAGCCTTTAGCTACAAGACGTGCTTTATACCTTTCTACATTACCATTTGAATCCCGCTTGGTTTTAAATATCCATTTACAACCAATGGGCTTCGTACCAACTGGTAATGGGACAAGTTCCCAAACTTTATTGTCTTGCATAGATTTGTACTCTTCATTCATGGCTTCAATCCATTTCTGAGAGTTGGAACTTTTCATGGCTTGCTGGAAGTTGATTGGATCATCTTCCATCATTCCACTTTCTACCTCATGTTCCTGGAGATATACGATATAATCGTCCGAAATTGCATTTCTCCTCTCTCTCGTGGATCTCCTTAATGGCATATTTTCTTGAGGTTGTTGAGTTTGTTCTTCAGGAGCAATGTCCTCATTTGCAATTAAGGGTTGAACAATATTGTCTGTTGGTTGAGGATCCAAATTTACTTCTTGATCAATGATAGGTAGTGAAACCTGTACATTATCAAAAGCAATAGTAGATCCCTCTTCCTCCTCAAAGACAATATTCCTAGCCTGATTTCTCCCCCCAAACTCAACATTCTCAAAAAATGTTGCAGTTCCCGTCTCAAAAATTGACCTAATAGCAGGATCATAAAATTTAAAACCCCTTGATCGCTCTGCATAGCCAATAAAGTAGCTGCTAACTGTTTTAGAGTCCAATTTCTTTTCATGAGGCTTATAAGGTCTCGCTTCAGCTGGACATCCCCAAATATGAAAATGCTTTAAACTGGGCTTTCGACCCGTCCAAAGCTCATAAGGCGTTTTAGCAGCCGCTTTAGTTGGCACCCGATTTAGGATATAAGCTGCCGTTTTGAGTGCTTCACCCCAGAGTTTTTCGGGTAAAGTAGAATGACTAATCATACTCCTTACCATGTCCTTAAGGGTTCGGTTTCGTCTTTCTGCTACACCATTCATGCTAGGTGATCCTGGCATGGTGTATTGAGGGACGATCCCACATTCCTCTAGGTATTTAGCAAATGGTCCTGGACATTGTTCACCTGATCCGTCATATCTACCATAGTATTCACCACCACGGTCAGATCTGACGCTCTTTATTCTTTTGTTGAGTTGTAACTCAACTTCTGCTTTAAATGTTTTGAACACGTCCAATGATTGTGATTTCTCATGTATAAGAAATAGGTAGCCATATCTTGAATAGTCATCTATGAATGTTATAAAGTACTGTTGACCATTCCAAGATGCCGTAGGGTATGGTCCACAGATATCTGTATGAATTAATTCTAAGACGTCTGTAGCTCTATTTGCACCTAATTTCTTTGTTTTGGTCTGTTTTCCTTTAATACACTCAACACAAATATCAAAATCTGAAAAGTCAAGTGAATCTAAAATCCCATCGGACACAAGTCGCTCAACTCTAGATTTAGAGATATGACCTAGGCGTTTGTGCCACAATGAGGCCGAATTATCTTTATTCAATTTACGTTTTGTACCTCGTGATTCCACATGCAAGGTTTCATTATAGGACGGAACAGTTTCCAACAAATATAGATTATCATAAACATTAAGTAAACCGGTTCCTACAACATTTGAATTAATAGATAATGCAAATCTATTGTTTCCAAATGAACAAGAATAACCTGATTTGTCCAAAACAGAAACTGAAATTAAATTCCGTCTGAAAGACGGTACAACGAAAGTATCTATTAAATCCAAAAAATAACCAGATTTCAATAATAATCTAAAGTGCCCTATTGCCTCCACTTCTACCGACTGACCGTCTCCGACATAGATGCATCTTTCAGCATCACTTGGTTTTCGGTAACTCAGCAACCCTGCATAGAAACACAAATGTGAGTAGTAGCACCAGAATCTAACCACCATGTGTTTCTAGATACTGAAGCTAAATTAACTTCAGAACAGACCAAAGTAAGAATATACCTTTCTTAACACGCCAAGCAGCATACTTGGTACATTCCTTCTTAGTATGTCCAGGCTTATTACAGAAGAAACATGTTACCTCAACTTTCTGTTTCTTTTGTTCTAGGCCATTAGAAGCAGCAACCTTATTATCCTTATTCTTTCGTTTGCCCTTATCCTTGGAAGTGCTAGCCAGATGAGCACTTTCGTCTTGTCTTGCTTCAATCTCTCTTCCTCTTGCACACAGAATGAAATGAGCTCATTAAGAGTCCATTTATCCTTTTGACAGTTATAACTGACCTTGAATTGATTAAATTGTGCAGGAAGAGAGATGAGAACCAAATGCACGAGTAAATCATCAGATAACTCAAGTTTCAAAGCCTTAAGTTTTGAAGCAAGATGAGACATCTCCATGATGTACTCCCGAACATTACCCTTGCCTTTATACTTCATTGAAATCAAGCTTGCTAAAAGCGTGCTCGTTTCAGCCTTATCGTTTTTGGCAAAACGTTTCTGAATTTCCGCAAGGAAGTCACTGGCATTATAACCTCATCGGTTACCGCACCCTGAAAGCTTCTGGAATTCCGCGCTTCATGATCATAAGACTTAGCCTATTTGAACGTTCCCACTTACCCCAATAAACCTCATCCTCTTGAGTACTTTGCTCATTGAGTTCATCGGGTTTGGGCATTCTCAAGGCTAAGTCTATATCCATGCAGCCTAAGAGAATCATCATATTCTCTTTCCAGTCCTTAAAATTAGTCCCATTTAACATAGGGACATTATTGATGTTGGCAGATATAGAAGTAGTTGATATAAAAGCTGAATCCAGAACAAAATAAAATGAATCAAATAAACCATCATGCTCACATAAAATAAGCAATTAAACACATAATCTTTAAATTTAAAAGCAAATTATGACATTTCAAGATACCTAGCACAACATTAATATCAAGTCTTTGGACAGTAATATTAACTGTAAGTGGTACTCTTGTTGTAGTGATCAAACATTGATGATAAGTATGTCAAATAATAAATCTATCTTTGGATTGATTTATTATTCACATTAAGTTACCTTTATAATCATCACATATTTATTCATTACAGGTATGTATGCAATTTGACCAAATATTAACTTTCCTTTGGGCCAGTCAATACCCGCATGAATCACATACACACAAATATCTAACACCCCGAACAGACTAATCTACACGAAAGATGTCACTTTGGTGATTTTCCGCTTTAATTAGCCTATTTAAAAATGTTAGATCAATAACTTAAATATTAATATCATAAAATGCTATTAAATAATAATAATAATAATAATAATAGTAATAAAAAAAATTATCAACTCAATATTTCATAAATCTTAATCCATTGACATATATATATATTATATTATATATATATATATATATAAATAATAACTCAAAAATTAATCAAGGAGTTGGCTCTGATACCACTTGTAAAACTCAACCAAGGTGAATACCCTAATTTCATATATACTGGAATATTTCTTGTTATAACTCAACCAAGGTGAATACATACCCTAATTTCATATATACTGAATATTTCTTGTTATAACTCAACCAAGATGAATACCCTAATTTCATATATACTGGAACTCCTGATTAAAAATGAGTAGAAAATAATAGCGGAAACTTACCTGAATCCATTGAAGGAGAAACCTTATAGGAAGAAAACCCTTGAGATGGTCTTCCAATTCTGGCCACTAGATTCTGTGTCAATTTCTCTCTGAGAGGATTTTCGGAAATTGGAATGCGTAGTGGTAGAATGGGGACCATAACCCTATTTATAAACTGCTAGGGCAGTTTTAATTTTATCACAATTAATTTCTGCCCCTCATAGAAATAATAATTATCTAATGGTATCTACACAATAATCTCATGACAATTATACCCTTAAGCCAATTAATCAATTATTAATTAGATCACTATATTTAGGCTTAATTAAATGATAGCACACACATTTTAATTATTTACATGTGTGGCCCAAATTATAGATTAATTACAAAAATTAATCTAACACCTAAACCCAAGGATCTGTTTGATCTTAATGATGTTTTGTTAATATCTGTGTTCCTCGGTGAGAGAAAGAAATTTCATGGAGAAAGGTTTACTACAGATGGTTAACTATTAAAAACGCAGCTTCTCTGTTAATGCCTGTGAACTTCCCACCCTTTGTTTAAGACACTGTAACTCAACTGGCGAGTCCTCCAGAGGCTCCTGACTATCCATTGGCCGAGGCTGGAGATACCACAGAGTCCAACTAACTGCTAGAAGAGGAAACACTGCCACTTTGCTGCAATCGATGACTTGCAATAATGACAATTCCATTGCATCCGAGCCATTAGAGGGTCTCCAGATTGATGAAAGGGTTAGAATCAATCCAATCTTTAGATTTCAGTCTCATTTTTGGTGATATGGCAGCATCATTGGCAGAACTGATTAATTTAGCATCCCTTAGTTTATCATTAAATGGGTTTGAAAGTAAAATTATAAAAGGTTTTTGAGCTGCATTCAAAACTTGAAATTCTTGGCTTGCATGGGAATATGCTCAGTGGACATCTAGGTGAGGAATTCTTGCGATTTTTCAAGTGCCGTTCATGTTGACTTTAATGGGAATATGCTAATAAATTTTGGTTTGCAGAGACTTATTTTATCCGGTGTTTTCTTGACTGTTATGTATTTAAACCTTAGCCATAACCAGCTTATGGGGTCACTTGTGAGTGGAGGTGGACCACTAGAACTTGCTAACATGAAGGTGTTGGATTTGAGCTACATTCAACTATCTGGAAAGTTACCTGGATTTAATTTTCTGTACGCTCTCGAGGTCCTCAAGCCCAGCGACAACAGATTTGCTGAGTCTATCCCCAATAACCTGCTGAAAGGAGATCCTTTGGTTCTAATTGAATTGGATTTGAGTCAACAATCTTTCAGGGCTGATAATATGATCGCAATCAACAACTTTGAACATCCTTAATCTCTCCTCAAATGGGCTCTCAGGAGAGCTTCCATTGCTGACTGGCAGCTGCACTGTACTGGAACTATCAAGTAATGAATTTGAGAGAAACTTAACTAAATTGTTGAAATGGGGAAATCTTGAGGAAATGCTCAAAGAGCATGAGAAAAAAAATCCAACCTGCTATCCCCAGTTGCTCCTCTTGAGAATGAGGAAAGTTGTAAAGGGAAATCAGTTCAAGGCACAATTCTGGATGAATTCACCCCATATGTTTTTTTTGAGGACCAGCGATAAAAAAATTTAATGGTGGACCAAGGTAAGACTTCATGAAATACCAGTGTTGTCTTGATCCCACAGTTGAACATTATACTTGCATCGTTGATCTATTGGGTAGATTTGGAATTATAGATGAGGCAATGAGCTTTTTAAGACAAATGAGAGCAGGCCTGTACAAGTCAGGTGGATTAGGAACAGAGCAGGTATCACCTGTTAGTGCTTCTGCTGATAATATAGGGGCCTCTTCTGGAAGTTCTGGTTCTTGATTGAGAAGACTAATGGTGGATCAGGTTCTTTGTTTGGGCAGTTGGGCCTATCCTGCAAGAGAAAGGCCTTTGAAGGTACTCTGGACAGTTTTATCCTGGTAGAAGTTCAAGGTGTTCTCCACAAGCTGAACCCATTGCGTAGCTTGCTGTTCTCTGTATCAAATAAAGATCAAAGGGAGAATTGTAGGCAATAGCTTCCAAGTTAAAATCTTCCAATGTTACATCTGTCCAGAATGAATCATGCTCTGAGAGCAACCTGAACACCGATACCAATTTTGTAAACACTGTGCAAGCAAAGATTGTGGTATCCATTGATCCCGAGAATATTAGATCTTCTAAAGAGAGTTTATGGTTGTTCCGACAGATAATTTTCTTTCATCAAAACTGCTGGTTAAAATTTTAAACGAACACCCCCAAGAGTTCAATGAGATGTGCCTTTACCCGTCTCGGAGCCATGAACGAAAGCCCCCATGCTATTCAGCAAATGTTTCTCGAATGTCATAGTCCTCTTTGATCCAGCATTCAGCTTTGAGTGATCCTCTTCATAGGAAAGAAAAAAAGGGAAGTGACGATTCAGCTTCTTTTGGTATGAATGAAGATGAGGATTCTGGTATTCAGATGATATTCTCGGATAATGACCATCCGGAATTTGACTATGATGTTTTATTATGTTCTCATAATGGTTTGAATGAAGATTGTGATATCCAAACAAAGAGTAGTTCGCAAGCAGAATCCATTTGCCTTCTACAAAGTTCGGAAAAATTGTGTTGAATAATTTAAGGGCGGAGGATAATATTGATGAGTTTCTAACAGAAGCAAGCTCATCACCTTCAGCATGGAGTAAGGTATCTCAGAATGTGCTGCGGACTGTGATGCGTACATGCTGTGAAGCATACAAGCAGACAGATGCTCTCCAGTTTCATTGCAAGCATGATCTGGACCGAATATGGACACATGTGCAATCTTGAATGCTGATATGTAATAGCATCTATTATGCCATTAGCCAATTACCGAAATAGAAAACTCATCAGTTATCCACATGGACGTAGATAAAAGCTTCTTGCCATTTCCATCTTCAGTCAAGGCTTCTATCTTCGAGAGTTTTTCAAGACAGAACATGGCTGAGTCAGAAACTGATATCACCACCAGCATCAGACAATTTATTAAGAGCAACTCCGGGTTCCCAACAAGTAGTGGAATAGAATTTATATATGCAGACTGCTCACCAGCCCTTTTCAATAAGCTGGTTCTTTGCTGCATCCAAGAAGGTGGTACCTTGTGCTTCCCAGCTGGCTCAAATGGGAGGTCCTATTAATATTTCGTATTGTATTCAGGATGACAGAGTGCTTGATGCTCCTGGTGACGCATCGGCAGAATGGTTATACCAAGAAGTATGAAGTGGGTAAAGCGACAGATGAGGAAGAGGTAAAACAAAGGAAGTTGAAAGCTATCCTGAACAAGCCGACTCCTCAGAACTTTGAAAAACTTTTTGAGCAAGTGAAAGCAGTTAATATTGACAATGCAGTCACTCTCACTCGTGTCATCTCACAGATCTTTGACAAAGCTTTAATGGAACCTACTTTCTGTGAAATGTATGCTAACTTCTGTTTTCATCTGGCGGGAGAGCTGCCCGACTTCAGTGAAGACAATGAAAAGATCACTTTCAAAAGATTGCTTCTCAACAAGTGTCAGGAGGAAGTCAGGCTGCCAATAGATGAATATGGACATGCAGAAAGGCTTGAGGAAACAGAAATTGATTTCATTTTTTTTACCATGACCTATGGTCACCCTCTAAAGCTAAAACCAATTGGGTATGATTCTTCAACCTTCAGTACTCTAGTTATTAGAAATGGCAGTCCAGAAAGACTAAATTTCTCAGCAAATTTCAGAGATTCATATGGGGAATTAATGCCAAAGCTCTTGGAAGTAAGTCCGAATATAGGGAATTTCAAGGAACCGGAAAAGGCCCAGGAATGCAGCGATGTATGGTGCTTGAATGCATGCAACCAGAGTAGAAAGGGAAAATTTAGAGAGAATAACAGCAGCACCTCCAATCGCCAGTACAGTCCAGTTGGAACGGTTGCAGCATACTCGAAATTTAGAGTGTTTTTCTTGTAGAGATAAATGAGTCATTTCATTACCTGTAGCAGCAATTATAGCAGTACGTCATCAAACTCCACCAGCTGCTGAGAAAAGTTGTGCTGACAAGAATGACATTGCTGGACTGGTGACATTTTCTATTTATGTGGGGCAATTTGTTTGATTACTTGAACAAGGAAAACTGACCGTCAAGGCTGATATGATACTTGAAGAATATATTGGCATTGATTTACACCAAAAACTCCTAGCGGTGGAGGAAATTAATGCAAATATGATTCAAGCAGAAGACTCAAATGATGATGAAGCCAGAAAAGCTCCATAGAAGTCTCATAAAGCAGGGCACAGTGTTCTAAGTTCTTTCTTACCTTTACTATCCCCATATGCGAAGAGTGGAAATTATTCTCTCAAAGAAGGCTTGTTGGATTCCATTGTCAACATTTTACTTGATGATGCTCTTGTTTATGGCGCAAGTGGTGAATTGAGATTTTTATCAATGTTTGGCCCACATCAGATGATGAAGTGGAAAGCATTGAGGTGCCCTTTTTGAGAGCTCTAGTATCATTCCTTATTACTCTGTTCACAGAAAATATATGGGGAAATGACCAAGCTGTGATACTTTTTGGGCTGTTAGCAAATAAACTTTTCATTGGTGATTCAGTGAACGCAGAATGTTTGAGGATTATTCCTCTGATTTTAAATGTTCTCATTCGACCATCATACACCATAGAATCTGGTGAATTGCATAGAGATGTTGTACCCATTTATTTTGAGGAAAATAAGATATGTGATACTGTCAAGGATTGGGTTCAAAGAACTCTATTGTTCCTACCCTTAACTACCTGAGAAATAAGGCAAGATGTGGAAGAATGACTTCAGCTGGTTCTATCTTGTTTCCCTTTATGCGTAGTGGGAGGATCAAAAGCATTGAATCTTAAGTGAGACATTGACTTTAAATAGAGCCATAATGGAATCCGAAGTTACCACCATGGGAATCATGTTGCAGGGGCCAATCTCAGTGAGACTACTCCATGAAGATTTGCTTCGAAATTGCAAGCTTAAATCCTGAAAACCGTATTAAGCTCAGCGTTGTTTTTGATGATCTAGAAAAAAATTGCAGCAGGCACTCAGGTACTAATACTTGTAGCCAGAAAATATCCATTGCTCACAGAGGGTAAACTGAAGAGTGTTGAGAAGCCATAGCGTCAATGGTGGTACACATGATTAGCTATAGAAAATTTGGTTTCACTTGATGATTGGCAAACAGGAGGATAATTATAGAGCCCACATTCAATTGCTTTCGTTGAAATTTGATTGCAGGAATAAAGGTGTAATTGGGCCCCATTTGATTATGGCTCCAAAGGCTATGTTGCCAAATCAAGTAAATGAATTCTCAATTTGGGCTCCTAGCATTGCGGCTGCCCCAACTGACAATGTCTTTGATATCAAATGCCCACTAAAATCCCCATTCAGTAACTGCTTCCAATCAGCAGTAAAGTGAAGAGCTGTGACTTGATTTGCTCCAGAAATTCTCCTCATCAGGGCAGTGAATCACTTTTCATACCAATCAGTCCTACTCCGGTGACCTATTATGTATCAATTTGAGTTTATGGATCCAACAGAGACACGGATGGGGAAAGCTAATTACACCAGGGTTCTTACTTCTCAAGAGCTACCCAAGTTTGTTGGAACTCCTCATCCCTTACCAGAAGTCACCAAACTTTGAACAATAGAGAGCCCCAGAAAGTCCCAAGAGAGAGAGCAGAATGTATTTGGGGATTCAACACTGGCAAGACAGTCTCAATCTGATTCCCATGCTTCACTTCATGGCAACCTTGCTATACACACCTTCTCCTCTATTTGCTTCTTTGATTGGGAATTTACTGTTTTAAATTGAATTTTAAAACCATTGTTCAACTAAACATTCCCAGCTTTGAAAAATCCATCTTAGATCATTTCCAGGCATGAAACCCAGATTCTAATACACTCTTTGCTGCCATTTTCCTTCCGACACAGGTTTTCACTATTTTTTTTTCTTATTTTCAGCCATTTTCTTGATTTTCTCGATTTTCTCTAAGCATGAACAAACTTCCTGATTCCAAACAATGGAATTCATTGAATCGATTCGTGCAAAAGTAATATGGACTTTGGTGGGGGGTCCGACATTCATTATACCTTCTTCAATATTGTTTGCTTGATATGTTGATTTTTTATTCTCCTTGATGACATACATGAATTCGTTTTATATTTATTGTTGAGATGCTCTTGATTCCCATAGAGGAGTACTAGCTTGCTATCCAGGTACGCTCTCTTCTCATCTATTTTCTAGAACTCTATGGACTTGTATGCCATTGATGACCATATCCATATTTGACGTGATTCTCGGATGTCTTGATATATGCCTGATTTGCTTGAATAAAACAAATGTTGTGTGCTACATTTCTACACTAACTTTTATGTTTTATGATAGCGCTTGAAGAGCGGTTCAGGTACACACCCTAACTCTCCTTTATTGCAATTTGATTATGTTTGGCATGCCACTCTCTAAAATCACCTAACCTATTTAGGTATCTATAATTAACTGATTAATTGCCACACTTCCCTTAATTTTGTCAGTAGAGACCTTTTTAGGGCTTAGAGGGGTGCTACCTCCTAGAGGTACCTTCCCAATAAGTAACCCAATCCCCGGACTTAGACTTGGGTTTTTCAAAGACATGCCTTTTTTCCAAAAATTATGGAGTCACATTTTAGGGTTTTCTTTCTTGTTTTATTTTCCCTTTAAAATAAAAATAAAATAAGTGGCGACTCCAACTTTTCTAAAATTAATTTTTCACAAATAAAAAGCGAGTCTCGCCGATCGAGTGGGGACGCACGTGAAAAATGCGGGTCCACAGATATTTCCATGACTCCCATCCTTGAGTTTCTCGTCTTTGCATCTTACCTCCTTAGGCACGTTCATGGGATTCATCATTTCTTTAGCTACCCATTTTGAAATTTTTGTGTTGACTAAACAAATGCGGTATCATTTGAAAAACTAATTCGAGAATGTTCAGCTCAATACATCAAGAAGAATTGAGGCATCCACAATACCAATTTCCCCACATAAGCCTCAACCAAGGTATCTCTTCGTAACTACAGAGGCGACAATGAAACCCCATTGGAAACAATCCCAAGGGTTCTTCCCTGAGGCTTTGAATTGGACCCAAAATAGATGGTTAGTCTAGTGGAACTCAGCGCTTGATTTCTGATGGGTGTTGCTTCTATAGGATCAAATGCCACCGCTTGCTCATCACTAGCAGAAACCAATTTTCTTTTGCCTTCCCTCAGACCCAATGGATTTAAGATTCTAACCTTACAACATACATGAATAAAGAAAGGAAAGAAATACTAAAAAAAACAGAGTATAATCATGGGAAAACCAGGTCCTTCTTCATGTGTTAATCAGAGGACCCAGAACGGGTGGGAGAAACATGGAGCAATCATATGATTAATGAAAAACCGAGTTAAAAAAAAAAAAAAAACAAACAAAACAACACGACAGTTACCTATCAAACAAAACAATGCAGTTCAATGTGCGATGAGATAAAAAGACGATACTCAAGTAGCAAGATCGGATGATCAAGACCAGTGATAGCGAGAAAGGATGAATGAGAAGTGTACCAAGGAACCATACCTGAGGTGTTCTCCAAAACATTCCTCTAAAGCTTCGGTAGTTACAGTCTCATTCTCCTTCTAAGATTATCCCCTATTAGCCTTCTTTTTTTTTTTTTTTTTTTTTTTTTTTTTGTAGTTGCTTGCTTCCCGAGCTCTAAGGAACTCCTCAAAGTGTCTTATGTTCCAAGTGTCGTTTGCAGCCGCTTTCTCTCAAAGCTAGGGAATCCCTCAAAAAATCAGTTTGCTCATCTCCCCCCTTCGTCTAGCTTACCCTCTAAGAAAAAATCCCTTCAAAAATATCTCTCCGTCTCAATAGCTAGCAGGATGCTTATTCCTCTCAAGCAACTCCAAAAATATCCCGTCTGCTCTCCCTTCAGCCAAAACTTTTTTTTTTTAGCTCCTATAGCTTACCCCTCAAGAAAATGATATCCCTCCTGAAATATCTCTAGCCAACACTTCTCCAAACACACTTCCACCTCTGCCAGAATCTCTCACCTTCTCTCTCTTATGCTCTTGGATAACGGCTTCCAAAAGATTCCATAATAGGTGTCGACCTCCCATTGCAACTTCAAATAGCAATGTTGATTCTCTGGCAACCATCCACAAAGTGACACGTGGACTTCCAGGGCTGTGACATCTGGTAAGATAACCTACAGAAACAAAAAAATGAACAAGCCCCAAATGGAGGTCTACACACCTGCATTTATATTTTTACATACTTGTTCTTGCCTCAAAAGCTCTCATTCTTTCTTTAGTGTATTAAAGCTCCATTTTCTTATTCCTTAGTGCACCTTTATGATTCTTCCTTGCTTTTAAGTTGTATTTGAGCCCTTATTAAGCTAGGTTGAGAGATTTAAGCTTATTATTTGAGTGTTAAAAGTTTCAAGTGAGTAGAGACTTGAAAGGCTTGTGTAAGAGCCCATTGGAGTCAGAATCCAAGTGTAAAGGTGATTAGAAGTTTGGTTGAAGCTTCAAGTATAGTAGAACCCTCACTCAGTTAGAAACTTGAGGATAGTGGATGTAAGCAAGGAAGTGTCGAACCACTATAAAATTTGAGTTTGTTTTTTCTAACCTTATCTCTTTATATTTGTGTTTCTTGTGCTTAAATTTATTGTGTTTGAAAAAGAATTTTTTTAAACCCCAATTCAACCCATTCCCTCCCCTCCTCTTTCCCCCTTATTGGGTGTTTTTCTTTATTAGGATTAACCTTTATTTTCTTAATTAGTATTAGAGTTAGACCTCTTATTTAAGATTTAACCATCTAAAAGGAAATGGCTAATCCATCAAGCTCATCTCACATTGAGATGTCTGCAACCAATAGACCTCCAATTTTTTTTATGGAAACCGATTATCTCTATTGGAAAATTAAAATGACTTGGTTTTTACAATCAACCGTTTTAGACTAATGGGATGTCATTGAAGATGACCCAACGATGTGTTGTTTTAATCTTGTTATACCGCCATGTATAACTTTCTCATAATATTTACACTTCGTGGTTCTTCTACTACCACCAACAGGTTCTGCATGCTCCTAACCAATATCATGTTTTGAAGCCATTTTGAAATGAAATTAAATATATATAAACATATTTATATAAGAATTATAATATTCAATTTTTCATTCACTTATATGTTTCATATTGTTACCATATAAAATTAAATTTTACTAAAAAAACAATAAACACGATCTCACCTAAGTTCACCATATTTTATTTTTCACTTATTTATATGTTTTTTAATTAAAATAAATAATAGTTAAATAAATGAATATTTTTATAAAAAAAACTCTTTTAAAAAAGTTTGTTTTGATAATTATAGATTTCCTATTGTAATTTAATTGTAGAATATTATAAAATAAAAAATCTACATGATATAATGAAGTAAAATTGATTCAAATAAAAATGTAATTTCTCTATACCATGTAAATGCATATCCTTCAATCGTATTATTAAATCATTACTTTTATAGTTATGATTATTTGAAAAAAAAAATTGTTTTAAATAATTATTAATTTTCTAATGTAATTTAATTTTGTAATATTATGAGATAAAAACATAAATTAAAAATACAATATCTATATCATATAAAGTGTACCATATAAATGTATTTTATATTAAGAAATATAATTTCTATACCATACAAAAATAATTTAGTGAAACCAATTTATTGTTTTGATAATTATTGATTTCCTATTGTAATTTAATTGTAGAATATTATAAAATAAAAAATCTACATGATATAATGAAGTAAAATTGATTCAAATATAAATATAATTTCTCTATACCATGCAACTGCATATCATTCAATCTATATTATTAAATTATTACTTTTATAGTTATGATTATTTGAAAAAAAAATTGTTTTAAATAATTATTAATTTTCTAATGTAATTTAATTTTGTAATATTATAAGATAAAAACATAAATTAAAAATACAATATCTATATCATATAAAGTTTACCATATAAATGTATTTTATATTAAGAAATATAATTCCTATACCATACAAAAATAATTTAGTGAACCAATTTATTGTTTTGATAATTATTGATTTCCTATTGTAATTTAATTGTAAAATATTATAAAATAAAAAAATATACATGATACAATGAAGTAAAATTGATTCAAATATACATGTAATTTCTTTATACCATGTAAATGCATACCATTCAATTTGTATTATTAAATCATTACTTTTATAGTTATGATTATTTGAAAAAGAAAATTTGTTTTAAATAATTATTAATTTTCTAATGTAATTTAATTTTGTAATATTATAAGATAAAAACATAAATTAAAAATACAATATCTATACCATATAAATTTTACCATATAAATGTAATTTATATTTCTATACCATACAAAAATAATATTATAAGATAAAAAAAATCACATAATTTAATAAATTATAAATATAATCTCTATATAAAATAAAAACATTACATATAAATATATTTAATACCATCATAATATTATCATTATGAATTCTCCAATTTCATATAAACATTGCTTTCAAATTCTTCAATTTCATAACATTACATCTAAACAATACTTTACACTGCATACATGAATTTCCTAATTTTACTAATTTAAATACATGTAAATCAATTTAATATTATAAAATAAAAAATTACATAATTTAATAAATTAAAAATATAATCTCAACATAATAAGGCAAATCAAATTTTAAATATATTTTTAATTGATTCAAATTATGTAATTTTTTAAATCTAATCTCAAATTATGAATCAAATTAGCCAGCAAAATATAATTTATCAATTTATATAATTTGATTTAATAAATTAAAAATATAATCTAGTGTGACTATGACAATGTGGGTGTGTTGATTTAAATAAGGTAAATCAATCTTTACCTTTATTTGCTGGCTTGTCTTCCTCAAAACGCGATTTGTCTACTATCTTCCCCAACATACCATGACAACCACATTCTGCAGACTGTCGGACAACTTGAACCTTCCCCAACACATTGACTGCTACCACACAACCACAATCGGAGGGAGGAGGGTAGCCTTGCCGGTGTCCAATCACCGTTGTGGCACTGACAGGGCACCAAAGATGAAAGATCTACACTCCAACAATGGTAGATTTAGGGTCCAGTAAGTAAATCTTCAACTGTGTCTCATCCTTTGTTGATTTTTCTCTTTTTAAAGGCTTTTGAAAGGGTCACGGGTTTGTTTCAAATTTTCACAGGTTTGTTTTTTTCAAACTTGTTTGTGAATCATAGATTCACAAGTGTTTTCTTTTGCAGAGGAATCCCTGATTTCTCTGAAAAATTTTGATTCTTGTTGCAATGGGAAAGGAGAGGAATCTCTTTATTGGTTTTTTTTTTTATCGAGTCGACCAAGTTAACTCGAAATATCAACCGAGTCATCCGAGTCCAACCAATTTAAGGCCGAGTCTAAGTATAAATCTGTATTTGGTATCAGACTCGTCGCGGCCGGTGTCGAGGCGGATACGACTCGGCCAAGTCATACCAGACTCGGCCAATTTTTTAAACCCTGTTTGGAGGAGCTCATGAAAGAGATTAACAGGGACGAAGGCCAAGAGATCACTTGTGTTGTTGCTGATGTGTGTCTAGGATGGGCCCTGGAAGTTGCAGCTAAGATGGGAATTTGAAGAGCTGCTTTCTGTTCAGATGCAGCCATGACTTTTGCTCAGGGACTTAGCATCAAAAAGCTGATTGATCAGGGAATAATAGACAAGGATGGTGAGGCCTATCTGTCACTGATCTCTTTAGCATTTTTGTGTGGCATTCACTGGTGAAATCTGGGCGGGTTGGCCTAAGTTATAATCTAACAGGATTTTGGAAGATTCTTTCAAACTTTCAAACTCACCTTATGTTTATTCATGAAAGAATGGTAAGAATTTGTACAAAAAACTACTTTCAAAAAATTCTTTCAAACTTTCAATTGTTTTATTTATCAAACATTTTTACTCGACTCAATAGTTAAATTTCATTTCCACTACTCATTAATTTATTACTCAAGCACGGTCAGGAGACCGACCACAGAACCCTATTTGGCAAAGTGAAAGTTATAAGATCAAAGACCAGATGGAAACGGGAAAAGCTCTCCATTCCTACATCTCCTGTAGCTGGGTTCTAAATTTTCGATTTTATCAAACATCATTGGCCTATCATGTTTAACAATAATTCTAAGAAGCATTTCTAACTTTTCTGACACTTAAAAACAATTTTTTTAATAACAATTTTCAAGTGTTGGAAAGATTAGATATGCTTTCTAAAATCACCATCAAACATATTCTTAGCTTGGCAAGAGATAGCCCACTGGTTGATCATTCTTTGTTAACTAACATCACTATAATTCAAGACTCAGTGAAGAACTGGTAGTGGTTTGATAGACTACAGCAAAGCTCAGTCCACTGAATGATCTTCAAGGAATTTTTCAAACAAAAGACGGAAGCTGGAGACTCAAAACACCCAGATGCAGCCAAAGAAAATCTTGTATTGGCTTCCTTCAACATTTTGTCTATTGGTAGTGGCTTTCATTCAACACCTCTTGAAAGATACAGAGAATACATTCAGTGGTGGAACTAGGTTGCAAACAGTTTCAAAGTTCCAAAGCTAGGTTCAATCCTATAAAATGTATGGTGTATTAACAAAGCTAGGTTCAATCCTCTTGAAAGATACAGAAAATACATTCAGTGGTGGAACTAGGTTGCAAACAGTTTCGATGTTCCAAAGCTAGGTTCAATCCTATAAAATGTATGGTGTATGCACAAATAGTTACTATAACTTGCCTGTTGTCTCCTTTTACTCTTCTAACTTGCATTTGGTTGAATCCTGGGAATGTCGAACAGAGGCAACACGAACCATGTCAGCAAGGTCTTTATCCAGCTTTTCAATTTCACCAGTGAGGCGGAGACGGCTATAAGAAGGGCCTAAGCGATTTACTGCAGTCTCAGCCAACTTCCACAGGGAGAGCCTAGCAGCTATCTGGAGTACTTCAAGAGACAAGTTTCCAGAAGAATCCAGGCAAGAGTTGATCACTCTTGAGCAGTGTTCCTGAATATCGTCCAATAACCAATAGTCTGCAAGCCAACAAAGCTCCAAGTACGGTTGTAGCTCCTTTAGCTTTTTCCTTTCATCCATGTTATCCCATAAACAGCCAGTGACGAGTGTTGGCAGTTTATCAGAATACAACCAGTCCACTAGTTTAACCAATGCCTCCCAACTAACAGGGACCTTTATGAAGGGGGAACGGCTGCTAGGATAAAAAATGTTGCATTGGTTGAGATATAAAAGGACCACCAAAATAAGCGCAAAGAGCACAAAGAGGTAACTTAGGATATATATTCTACAGTAATACAGTACGAACATGCATATCAAGCAGAGAACAAACTGCTGGGCAATCTATTAAAAGAAGAATATGTCTATAGTTCCAGGATATGTCTTAATTACTAAATCAGTGCAGGGGTATCAGATATATCTTAATTGCCAAATCGCTGCAGGGTAATTGATATGCAATGTGTTGCACTCCCGTTTTCTGGAAGATGACATTTTTTTTAAACATTTTTTATGATTAAAAATAAAATAAAATAAAGCAAACAAAAAAACTTTGTTCGAAAATTTGGACACTTTAGGTGTCTAGCTGATATGTATTTAGGCATTTCAGAAGAGCACTTAATCTGATGGGGGTAAGTTAGAAGACTTCCATGATAGTTCCTTGGACAGAGCTCCTCCAAAGTGGTGCCCATATGCATAGCATCTACAGTAGTAGTAGACTATAAATAATGAATTCAAAGTCCCAAATACAGGTGAAATACCAACTTTATAGCTTTTACACAACAGATCAAGAGATTGTGCCCTTTTGTTTTATACATATACAAACTCTGCTTTTTGTAGGGACTCTATCAAGGGAGACTAAGGTGGTGTTTGTTTTTTTACTTAATTCTAAATAGAACTTTAATGCTTAATAGCATTAAATATTAGATTGTTTGTTTTTGTAGTATTTTATTTCTATTAAATATTAAAAAGTAAAGAAAAACCAATATGTTATTTTTTTTATTTAGAAAAAGCTAAATATTTCGACTTTTTCTATTCAGTAAAAAGTTTATAATAAGTCATGAAAAAGTAGAAAAACAAACAACTTAAATTCTGAAAACAAATTGTTTACATTAAAAAGCCAAAAAAACAAACACTCTCTAAAAGATGCATCAAAAGGAAATATGAAGTACCCTCTTATACCAAAGTGTATGTGTGTAAGTACCTCTCCTGCATCCCTGACCGGAACATGGCCCGGAAATAATCACAACTTGACCACAATATGACTTTGTGGACATGCATATGAGGCACTAAAACAGGGCAGAATTTGCATGTCCACTGCATCACTTCAGTTGCTTCAGCTTCCAAGGCAACATCCCTGAAATAAAAATATAAATAAAAACAATTTAGAATCCTTGACCCCCAAAAAATATAGAAGGTACTTATAAAGATGGTCTTCAAAAGGCCCTTGAGGCTCAGCTCTAATGCAAGGATTGGGTGGGCATGTAGGAGGTACCAAGTTCAATCCTAGAAAAAAAAAAAAGGAAAAAAAGGGCATGTTACCTATCAGGGAAGAAAAAAAAGGATGATCTTCAAAAATGTTTTACCTACAAACTCCTTCCCTCACTTATCAGCAACTCCTATCCATCAAAACATCTAACATAATCAAGACATTCCTGGACATGCCAAGGATTGCACATGATGGATGAACCAGGACACCAGAAAGTCTTCTATCCCATCTCTAATCTTGGATGAACCAGAACATCTTCTACCACTACTATTGGATGAATCAGAACACAAGAGTCTTCCAACTCTAGTCACAGAGTGCAAATCTCCAGAACAAGAGATTCCTAAGAAGTTATTGATATTAAATTTCCATTGACTGGCCAGGCTGAGAGATGTACTCAGTCCAGTAGATGGTCATTTAATTGAACAATGAGAAGGAATAAAGTTTTAAATGTCTCTAAAGTGTTACTCATGAAAACTCCATTAAATTCAAAATCTAGGGGTCAAGAAGAAAAGAAAAAGATCATGCTAATTTGATGCAATTTTAAGATGTCTTTAAGATAATAATCATATAGAAACATACGAAAAAGTATGCCCATCAGAATTGAGTGCAAGAGCAAGATCCAATCCAGGAAAAGCCATGCCCCACTTTGGACGATTTCTATGAAGCATTTGTAGTAGAGGTTGCAGTTTGCAATGTTTAGCAAAACTTTTCAATGACTTCAAAAGGTCTTCTCCTGCTTGTAAATATCCCAAGTAAATAAATTCCAATAGCTTCACTAATGGCAGGTGATGTACATGAGAAGATAAATGAACTTCTTTCTTGAACTTTTTCGTCAACTCTGTATATTGTCTAACTGGAGAACCCTCAGAACTTCCCTTATCAAGAGGCAGCTCCACAGTCTGCAGCAATGATGGACATTGGACCATAAGAACAACACCATGAATGCTCACAGATTCTCCATTTTTAAGAATGAGTTGCATATCTGCATTTTCCTTTTCACCAAATGCGTTCCCAATCCTTTTTCCAAGTCTACTTGGAAAACCATACACTCCAAAATAACTAAGAAGGTATGCAGCATACCATCTTAGCCCAGGAATAGAAGTATCACTGCAGATCTCTTGGAGTTTATTAATGAATTGAGCTTCAGTATATTCCATCTGACCACAAAATAAATCAGGGTGATTTCTCATGGGACCAGAATTGTGGATCAATTCAGCTAGTCCCCACAGACCAAAAAGCACAAGAATGCCTCCGCCATCCCAATCTTCTGCACATGTCTGGCAACATGTCCAGCTACTGAACATATTTTGTGAATTAGAGGCAAAACTTAGCCTTCCCAAATGGAAATCATTTTTTAAGCACTGCTTTATAAAGGCCAGCAGCATTTTTATCCCTTCACTCTGTAAAACATACTTTCGATACTGTGGCAAACCCGAATAACACGTCAATCCCACTATGCTAAAGAAAGTGCGTTCATCTGGTCTTCCAAACTCATCCCTGGATGAGACATAGCATAGGTAATCCATCAAGGATTTTAGATAACGCTTTCCTTCTGGCTTTAGAGCCTCAGACAATTTGGATCGGGCCTGTGATGCAATGTATTTGCAGGGAGAATAAATCATCATCAGAACTGCTCTAGATGCTGAACGGCCACTGATATTGTTGGCAGCATCTTGATAAATCTGACTACTTTGATGAACTGAGTCCACAAAGGTCAAGCTATTAAAGAACAAACGCAGAATTATAAAATAAATCAGCAACCAGAAGATAAAGGTAAATATTATACGTTAAAATGACCAGAAAAAAACATAGATCAGGTCCCTGAGGAAGAAAGAATAGAACAAAATAAAAAAGAAAAGAAAAGAAAAGCAAAATTAAGAATACCGTAGTATTGATGGATAGGGACACTACCATGCACAACCAATAAGGATGCCGATGAAAACGTCACTGCCATTCATCTCAGGATTGAAATCTTCCCCACAGTGGGTTACAAGCCCCCCAATAATATCCCAGATGAATGCAGGACCCTCATCTGTTATGGCTCTCAGTTCTTTCAATGACAAGGAATGTTGAGGCGGTTGAGCTTTATGAGATTTGCTTAGAAGAAGGGTAGATAGAACTCTGTCAATTCCTAGCTTCCAAAAATAAATGTGATGCTCCCCTGCCCAACGAGTAATCAGAGCCAAATGACCTGCCTCCACTAACAAAGAAATCTGGTCTTTAGCAATCTGTCTATCTGACAAGCTGCATCCCCTCAGTCCACAAATTATGGCTTGGACAATGGGCTCACAACACAATCTCATCATTTTTGAACACCTTTGTCCACTCATCTGTGCAAATTGTTGGTAGAGAATAACTTATACATGAAAGAAAATGTCATTACCTAAATAGGATATTGTAAAGCATGATTATTACCGCCAACAACCGAGCGAGTTTAAATGCCTCTATCCGAACAGAAGGAGGTTGTGTGCTGTCCATGCACTGCACCACCATTTTTATAAGGTTTTCTCCATTTTCTAGAAGCCTCTCAGCCCCATTACCACATAAAGCTGGCATACAATCAAAAAAAATTTTATCCACAAATTAATAATGTAAGCTAATAAGGTTTGAGCATGGTAACGTAAGAACACTACCACTAAAAATTAATACCTAAAGCAGAATACAATTGCAAAACTGCAACTTTAACAGAAGAATCAGGATTTACACGTATAACCTCCAAAACCCTCAACAACTCAGCATCATTCCATACATGATAGCGAGAGGGCGGCCACTGCCACAATATCCTCCTTAGAAGAGAAGCCATCCGTTGGAAATATTTAATTGATTCCATTCCTCTGGAAAATTTTTGTATATTATTGATAACATGAATAACTGCATTTGTTTCTTTCAATATCTCCCAAATAACTCCATCCTTCTTTAAACTCAGATATGGTAGGATATGATTCAAACCATTTGCACACCGGGAAGCAACTTTTACTTGATGAGAAGATAATAAAGATGAAAAAGGCTGAATAAGATGTAACACATGAGATTGCAGCATTGAACTGGGCAAGTCCCGGACTAACTTCAATGCAACCTTTGCTGCAATGATTAATACACCTTCACTGTTGCATTGAAGAATTCCTTCCAATGCCTTAATCATATCAGCAACCGAATCCTGGAAATGGAAAAAACAACTATGAATTTAACGACCTAGAAAAAATAGCCAGAAGGCATTAGAATTAGGAATTATCTATACCAATAAATTTCACCTAATCCCATCCCAATACATCATCAACAAGTCTTACCTGTTAATACCTAATACAAATGCAATTCACAAAACCTCAGCCAGTAAGTATCAAGTATAACATGACAATAAGGATTATCAATCCAAGTTGGGTGATATGTGATGTGCCAATTTAAGTAGAGAAATAAGTGCCTTATTTTGACCACTTTTCACACTCTAACCTTTCAAAGTCACAAATAAAAGGAGCTTCCTCTAATTTCCATATTGTTTAAATATTAAATTTTGACCAACCTCTGAAGAAACCATTGATTAACCCAGAGAAGAAAGTGTCACAAAAGTACCTGCTATGGGAAATAAAGAAGTTCCACATATAAAGTGTTCATATTGCCCATATTTAAAGTGAACGATGGTTATAAATAATTCAAAATAATTTAGCATTTACCAACAACCAAGAATCAACCAACTCTTTGTTCAATTCCTAATAAAATGTTCCACGCTAGCTGTGCCTCTCCTCCCCTACCCCCCCTCTTCTCTCTCTGTCATTCTCACTCTCTCAGAGACACAATCTTCTATCATTCATTAAATCTCTCTTCAATTTAATTGCAACCTTCCTCAATAGTTCCAAACATAAACTTCAAAAGCCAATAAAATTTGACATATTCTTTCAGTATACACTAGGTGTACATCAAATTAACTAACTTTTTTTTGCATGATTCTTCTCTTTAATGCCAAAAATGAAAGTTCATTACATGCCATTTCATTGTAACGCTTAACATCAAATATCCATCTTATTGCAATCTTTTACCCATGTGCATTGCCAGCTCTAAGCCCACTATTTTATCAACAAAAGAAAAATTACAAATCTATTTTAGAGTTTTATTTTTTATTTTATTTATTTATTTATTTATTTTTAATAAGTAATGGGAAATAGTATTAATAAAGAGCCAAAGGGCTCACCAAAGTACACAAGATGTATATAGGGGTCGCCAGAAGGTGTTAAAAAAAAAAAGGAAAAAGGATAACAAAAAACAACTTCCTCCCTCAATGAAGTAATATAAGGACATTAGCCCTCCAGCTATATACAACTTGGTTTAAAATAACTAGTTACAAAGAACCAAGGTTTTCAGCCTTTGGTTAGAGAGTTCCTTGTTTTCAAAAGATCATCTATTTCTCTCCATTCAAATTGTCCAAAAAAGTACAAAGGGGTTGTTCCCCAACTTTTTTTTCATTTCTTTCCTACAAAGGAACCACATCATCCTAACAAAGTCTCTTACCGAGGAAGGTAACACCCAAGAAATACCAAAAAAGGAGAACAAAAGTTGCCACAAAACCCTCACCTTGCCACATGTAGCAAGATATGGTCAATTAACTCCTCTTGAATATGAAAAAGGAAACATCTGTCAGCTAATGTTCATCTTCTCCTCTCAAGTTGATCTAGCATCAAAGTTTTTCCCCAAGACTCCTGCCAAGCAAAAAAAACTAGCCTTAGGTGGAACCAATACATTCCAAACAACCCTTATTGGAAAAGGCACTAATCTCTTAAGCTCTAGAATAAAGGAACATAAAGGAGAAACTTTCGCTCTTTGTCACCAACCAAATCACCTTATCCTCTCCTTCTTATTCATCACCTTATCTTGAAATCTAAAAAAGTAACTGAAAAAATTGCACCTTTGAGAAAACCTAATCTTTTCTCATATATTTTATGCTTACAAATGAGCCCTTTTTATAGACTAGTTACAAAGGGTAAAAAATGAAAAAAAAACCTAAAACCTAGAAAATAGGAAACAAACTTTGTACAGATAGACGTATAACATCCTAATCAACTTTTCATTCTCGTCCCATAAAATTTGGACCTAAAAAATAGGAAAGAGATTCATCAATGATAGGATTCCCCACACTCCCCCTCAAGTTGGCATGAAGATATCATTCATTCCCAGATTGCAAGTTAATGACTCGAATGAATCTCTTTGAAGTCCCTTTGTAAGAACATCTATCAATTGCTTCTTTGTAGAAATAAAAGGCGTACAAATCACTCCATTTTTTATGTTTTCTACAATGAAATGTTTGTCCACTGCGACATGCTTGGTTTTGTCATGATATATAGGGTTATGAACAATGTTGATTGCTGCCTTATTGTCACAATATAATTTCATAGAAGTTTCAATTGATATCCTCAATTCTTCAAGAAGTCTTCTTAGCCATAAGAGTTCACAAATGTCAAGTGCTAATGCTCTAAACTTTGCTTCAACGCTACTTTTAGAAACAATTGATTGCTTCTTGCTTCTCCACGTGACCAAATTACCTCCAACAAAGGTATAATATCTTAACCTCTTGTAACTCATAGATCCAGCCTAATTAGCATCAGTAAAGGCCTCAACACTCACATGATCTCCCTTTTTGAATAATAATCCCTTTCCTGGTGTCTTCTCTAATATCTAAGAATCTTGTACACTGCTTGAAGATGTTCTTCACGAGGGGAATGCATAAATTGGCTAACCACACTCACTACAAATGCCAAGTCAGGTTAAGTATGAGTGAGGTAGATCAACTTTCTTACCAGCCTTTGATATCTTCCTATATCTACTGTAGCTCTTTGTGACAACCCCAACCCATGATTAACATTAATTAGAGTATCAGTAGGTTCGCAACCAAGCATCCCTATTTCTTTTAAGAGATCTAAGGTGTACTTCCTTTGAGAGAGAAAGATCCCATTCTTTGATCTAGCTATCTTCATGCCCAAGAAGTATCTTAGCTAACCAAGATCCTTTATTGCAAAAACTTTGGCTAAGATCTGCTTTAGTCTCTCCATCTCTATAACACTATTACTAGTCACAATAATATCAACATAAACAATGAAATGGAAATACCTCCATTGTTTGAATGTTTTGTAAAACATTGTGTGGTTTGCTTGACTTTAAGTGTAACCATGGTCACAAACTGACTTTGTGAACCTCTCGAACCAAGCGTGTGGAGATTGCTTTAGACCATAAAGGACTTTCTCAGCTTGCACATCTTATCAAAGCCATACACATCCTCAAAGCCAAGGAGTAGGCTCATGTAAACTGTGAAACCAATGTTTCGTTAATTTTGGTTTTAATAATAACAAAATAAAATTTGGAACTAATGATTATATTTCAACTGTGATTAGGCAAGATGATTTCCAATGTGACAATTACAAAAACAAAACTAATCCAAAGGGAAATCAAGGAAAAGAAGAAGAAGAAGACCTAAAAAAAAAGTGTTTTTAAAGATTTAAGTTTCATGAGATCTCTTTGTAAGGTTGATGATACACTAGGTTTTTCATGCATTACTTTTTTACTTATGCACCAAAATCATTCAAGAGTTAAATTGCTTTAAAATCTTTTAAAATCGGACGATTTCATGTTTTTAATTAAAACCTTGTATCAAAAGCATTCTAAACTTGTTTAAAAGGTTTTAAGTTTAAAAAAATGGTTGTTGAGCCAAAAACAGTCCAACCGATCATGGGTATTAGTGAACCGGTCAACCAGTTGCTCTTTCCCGATCAAGAACCAATCAAGGGGTGCAAAACCTTCTCTCTTCCAAAACACTTGTTGTTGAGGTCCAACAGTCACTAACAGTATTTGAATTCCAACAGCTAGTCAAACCGAAGCTCGACCAGACAAACTCCCAATGGCTAGTTTGACCTCTCTTCTATATAAAAAGACTCCAAACTTCAATGTTTTAAAGAGTTTAACCTTCCTAAATCTTTCTTAAATATATTTGAGTCTTTGGGGGAGTGTTTTTTAATACACCCCGTTCTAAAACTTGCATATCATTAGTACACCATTCAATCCTAGTTTATCTTGTATCATTTAAACCTAAATTTTGTACTAGCATTTTGTGAGAATATTTCCTATATTTGTAAATCTTTGGAAGGAAAAATTTAACTGTGAGGTATCACTTAGGGATTCCCAAATATGGGGTATCACTTGAAGGGTTGTTCAAGAGTGAGGTATCTCTTGAGAATTATAAAGAATGCTTGGAACCAAACGTCTAAAAGGGTTGATTGAAACCATAATCCAATTGTATTGCTTGAAAGCTTAGTTTGGAAGCCTTGAATTAGTGGAACCTCGAGCTTAGGATTGAAGCTAGAGGAGAGTGGATGTAGGCTGGGTTGCGCTGAACCACTATAAAATTACAACCTAATTCAAAAGCCAACTCTTCCAAGTTCTCCCCCCTCCCCACTAGAATAAGCTTGCTCTTGGTAAGATTTATTTTCAAGCCCAAAATGGCCTCAAATTACATAAGTAACCAGCTTAAATAAGTTATTTAGGCTTGAGTGGCATCACAAAACATCAAAGTATCATCGGCAAACAACAAATGAGAGACCTCCATTCCCTCTCCAACCCTACCATTCACCTTGAAATCAAATAAAAAAACCCCATCCCTAACCCTCTTAAGAAGGCAACAGAGTGCCTCCATGGCTAGCACAAACAAATACAACAAGATTGGATTCCCCTACTTCAGGCTATAGATCTTTGAAAAAAGCCAGAAGAGGTATCATTCACAAGAGTCGAGAAACTTATTTTTGCATTGCACCATCTAATCCAACTAATTCACTTCTTCCCAAATCTCATCTTATCCTAAACTGAGAGCAAAAAGTCTCAATTAATAGGATCATAAGTCTTCTCAATGTCAAGCTAATGCAGTACCCTAGAATTGTTGCTTTTCAACATTGAGTCAATTGCCTCATTAACTATAAGCAAAACGTTTAGAAGCCCTCCACAAATGCATTCTAGAATTTAAAGACCACTTTGATCACCATCTTTTTAAGCCTATTTGCCAACACTTTAGCCATTAACTTATAAAGGTTATCAACCAAATTTATAGGTCTAAAATCTTTAAGATCTTATCCACCTTCCCCACCCCCAGCCCCCGCCTCCTTTTCCCCTTTTTCTTTGGAACCAAAACCAAAAATGTTGCGTTGAGGCTTTTTACTGATCTACCCTGCTCATGAAAGTCCCTAAAAAGCCCATCACCTCTTCCTTGACAAAAGCCCCAACTAAATTGCTAAAAAGCTATTAAGAAATTGTCCAACCTTAAAGCTTTGTCCCCATTCAGATCTAATAGAGAAATGAACACCTCTTCCTCTAAAAAAGGCTCCTCCAACTTTGCTACATCCTGCCTATTATCTTCATTGGGAAGCAAACTGATGAGCCTTTTTTGAGAGCCCATTTACAATAACCCACCCTTGATTCCTCCATAGCAACCACCTCCTCTTGAGATAAAGCCCTCATCCTCTCTTTAGAATCCCAAAAACCCACTTGGGAAAGAGCCAAATTCTTTCCTACTACCACATTGCCAAAAACCTCTTTGTTCCGGCTCTTCAAATTAAACTTCAGCATTATCTATTTCTCTACCAGGATGAAGCTAGAACCTAAAACTTATGAAGTTCAAAAATTGAAGTTAATGGTCATTCCCAATAGCTTCTTAGTAATAAAAAATAAAAATAAAAGCACATGTTCATAGTGAAATAATTATAAAAAGAGAATATTAGTAAGTTATATTTGGAGTAGAACCTCCAGATTTTAATAGCAATAGTTATTGTTAGGCTGTGTTTGAATGACTGGTGTCAGGAATTGGAATTGGCATGACCATTCTGGTAATCTTCAGAATGAGAATACCACCTTTATAGCCACAATGAGATGCCTGCATTCATGTCACAAGGAGAATGGTGCTTGTCCATTCCAAATTATGACTATACATACAAAAAAGACTTGAGAAAAATAAAAAATGTATAACAGTTTGGACAGAGATACAGGCATCTAAATGTAGCACAATGACAAATTTAAACTATTGTGAAGCCCCACACATCAATTGTAACAACATCAAGTTGTTCTTTGGCCTTTAAGCTTTATAAGAAATGGATACTGTTAATTACCTTTACAAGTGGATGTTGACAAGTGTCTGCTGAAATAAATCCAAGAAATGCACCAATAGAGTGCAATACATGCTTCTGCATCTCAATATCTGGGCACCGCCATTTCCTTTCTTTGTCATCATAAGAACTTCTGGGGCACAAAACAAATTAGGAATATGGTAACATAGTTTCGATTTTAACAGTCATACCACAAAAAACCATCCAGTGAATAGATAACACATAAATATTCATGCATTCTACTAACAGGATCAGAAAATGGAAACAATAGTCAAAAGTTTCATTACCGTATGGTTAGTGATAATGGGCAAGATCTTAGTGAGTGGATTATTTCTAAATTATTATATCATGTGCATATCACATCCAGACATAGACCATCATCTCCTTCCATGTTGTCCTTCTGCCTCTGCTCTATGGAGGGTTTTGCTTCTCTAGGAATAGGTGCTCTTTCACTCAGAAAAGGAAGTTCTAGCCTGACAGCACTTTATGACTAGGAGCAAGAAAGTAAAGATAGGTAGGATGATTAAGATTTCTACCTACAGTTGCAATCCATAAGCAAAGAAGGAAATGCTGAACAGTTTAGGTCTGTCACAGGTGTGATCATTACCATGTGAAATCTAGGATAGTGATACAGGAAAACAGTGAGACAAAGATATATAGGAATTTCTTATTTCGAGCAGGACGACATTCTTGCATGATACAAGTTTAAACTTTTCTGAGCTTCCAGTGGATTGCATTGGCTTACATGTTTCAGATTGATTGTTGTGATTAGAGCAACAAACTTGAGGAGCAAAGCTTCTACTTATTTGCACTTTACCATTTTTTTGCAGTAATAGAAGAAATTGTATGTTTGAAGAGAGTAATATGATTTTGGTATTAAAATTCACTTTATGCAGCACTATTTTCATTTGGAATTTGATCAATGTCCAATTCATGACAGATCCAATGTTTTGAACTCCAACCTGACCAGGGTGTTTTTAGCAGAGAGTTCTTAGAGAACAGTTTGAGAATCATTTTTGTTCCTTTGGTAAGCATCATGATAATCTCCTGGGCAAGAGTAAAACTTGCATGACACTTAATTTGGCTTGGATCTCAAAACATACAAGTTTTTTTGGTCTGCCTATTATCTTTTGGAAATGAATCAGGTTCCAAAAGAGAACCAAACGCTGATTCAGATTTGCTTTCATTTTTTAAAGAAAATGGACTCAGAATTCAACTACAAAAATTCTCTAATTTGCAAAGAAAGTCACCTTTTGTGACATAATTCCAGTAAATTATTTACTTAAAAGATTCTTGCAGACTACTACTTCAAGCCTAGTTTGAAGGTATACTATCTTTTAAACAAATCAAGTTTCCAAAAAACCCAATGCTTCACTTTCAAAGAAACTTGACTTGCTCTTCAAATTCAACTGGAAAAGATTTTCTAATAACCGAGAAAGATATACCCTTTTGTAATACAAAAATCAAAGCCTGAATCCGGGACTAAGAACTTCCAGATTTCTCTTTCTTTTCAAATCTATCCTAAATCTTCAACAATTTTTACTGTTCTCAGTTCCTTCCCTTTCTCGGCAACCAAAACAAGAGTCAATTCATGAAAAGATATATATATATATAAAACCCAGAACCCGAAACTATAGATTGTCCACATTTCTCTTTCCTATCAAATTCTTAGTAACTCTAAAACAATCATTTTCTTTCTTGGAAGCCAAACAGACGCTCAAATTCATCTGAATAAAAAAATAAAAAATAAATAAAAGGGAACGAAGACCTGAATCCAAAATTGAGAGAACTGTAAAGGCGTTGGTGGCAGGTAAGGAGGCGATCGGTGATGGCCTGGTTGTTTCCTACTCCTCCTCGCTTCGACATCGTTTCAAGGGTTTCACATCACACAATTTCTCATAACTGGGTCTTCATCTTCGCCTCTGCCCCATCCGCTCTTGGGGAGTAAAGCAAATATACAAGAAGGTTCGACGGTTGGATGCGGCGGGAGTCTGGACGGATCCGTTAATTCTTTTTTCATTTCAAGCTCATTTGAAGAGCCCCAGCCCACCTTGATACTCTGAACTCATTTTTTAAGCCCAAGCCTGGCCCACAGGCTTGTCTAAGTCAACCCAAGCATTAAAACAAGAAATTCATAAATATCATATAGGATGAGGAAAAAAAATCTAGAAATACTATAGCTAAATAGGATGAGATATGAATAAAGTAAAAAGGTGGAAATTTTGATATACTAAGTATTACGTTAATTTTGTATTATTTTTATTTATAAATGTAATTCTATGTATCAAAAGTTAGGCTTATGGTTAAGCTTGGGCTTAGAGTTAAATTCCTTGTATGGTTTAAGCCTGGCCCTAATGTCCAATTGGGCTCAATTAGAGGGAGCTCAAATCCCCACCAAGAGGGAGCCCTATCGAGCCCAACTCGTATGCCAATCTATTGTCATGTGTAGGGATGGCAACGGGCGGGTTCGGGGCGGGGCGCCCCCCTCCCAACCCCGCCCCGTTTATTTAAAGGAATTCCCATCCCCGTCCCATTTAAAAAAATTAAACGGGGCGGGGCGGGGCGGGCGGGTATGCTACATTCCCATACCCGCCCCGTTTAACTTTTTATTTAATTTTAATTTTAATTTTTTTTAAAAATTACTTTTAAAATTTTTAATTATATTAAAATAAATATATTTTATAAATAATTAAATTATTATATTTTTTATAACTTAGTTTATTAAAAATGATTTATTATTATTTATATATTAAAAATAATAAAATAAAAATTAAATTAAATTAATTTTAAATTTTAAATTAAATTTTAATTTAATTTTAATTTTATATATAATCGGGGCGGGGCGGGGGCATACCCGAACCCGCCCCGGGTTTCAAAAAAAATCCCAAACCCGTCCCATACCCGTTTATAAAAATAATATCCCATCCCATTAGGGGCGGGGCGGGGCGGGTACCCGAAATGACCCGCCCCATTGCCATCCCTAGTCATGTGTTTGGATGCTAGGAAATTAAACAAGTTTGGATTGACTTTTATAGGTTATGTTAAATACATCAATCTTTTCCTTTTTCTTTTTTTTTTCCTACTCCCTCTTTTTAAGAGATCACACAAAAAAAGCTAAAGAGTTGGTGGAAGCGATATATTGATGTTCTTAGCATAAGTTGATGGTTGTTGATTTATTCAAGGACAATTATAGGTCAATTGGAACGATTGATTGTCATTTTGATTGCCTTTAGTGTGCTTTGGTCATCCCAATATAGCAAATGAATGATCAATAATCCTTTGATATAATGGATGATTGTTTCTTCAACAAGAACAATTAAGAGGATGATTATTATTTTCTTCACCCCTTCTCTTCAACCTTTAGTTTTCATCGATCATTCTTTAATCTCAAGACAAAATGACTAATCATGATTGATTGTTTTCTCTTTAGTGACAGATGTTCAAGGCTTGCTTTGATTATTTTGCTCATCCGTCCAACATTTAGGGTTTTGTTTTGGAATATTTTCGAAACTATTCTTAGAAAGCAATTTTTTAAAAAAATAATTAGTTCTTAATTGTTTTCAAGAACAAAATTTTGTTTTAGAACTCAAAAATAAAAAATAATTTTCTGAACTTGTTCTCTATGAAGGTGTTATGTAATTATGCACAACATAAAAGTTTATAAAATATTCTTCATTTTTTTTAATCATTACTCAAAATACTCTACAAAAAACAACTAAAAAAACTTCAAATTTGTTTTAAAAAATAATAAACTTTCATAATATATTATTAAAAAAATTGTTTTCTATCAAAAGTCTATCAAACCTGTTTTTTTATATTATCGAGGTATAGCTATCAAACAAATCCTTATTCTTTTCAACTCAATTTACCTTTCATATACATTATTTAAGGCTCTAAGATTCTCCTTTTGTGCTATTTGTTAACTTTTATTACTAAAACTATTAGAATAAAGCCCTTAAAAGTATGAAATAATATAGCAGAAAAATATTTCATTAATATATATTTAGTATGATTTTTTGTTCTCATTTATATCTTTGATTGTATTAATTAATTATATAGCATTCAAGTCTATATCACTTACATTATATATGACTTAAGTGCATTAGAGTTGCACAAAAACTGAGTCATAGGTTCCTTACAAGATAATGAGTTGTTCATTGTCAATTCATGGAATTAGGCAATCCATCAAAATATAATAATACACTACACATTAGTTTGTATGACTACACATTAGATTAAACCTATGGTGAATTATGACACTAGTTATCAAGTAGTCATGATTAACTAAGTTATCATATTGCATGGACTCTTAACCTTGAAAGAGCATTGAATTAATGTTGAAATCTTTAGTTGTTTTGACTTATGAGTGAGACCTTAAGGTGGATATATATTCCTTACGAATTGTATCACTATTGATTAAAGCATGTAGTAACAAATACTCTCAAGATAAGCACCCTAATATCTCATGAGATTGAGAAAGTATGTCATTTTGAGTGATCTTAAGGACTTGTGATAATGTAAATTATAGTCGTACTAATTCCTTTACAATATGTTTGGTTGGATTAAATGGTGGGATAAGATTTAAAATTTCATCTCATGTTTCGATTATGACTAGATAGAAAATAAATGGGAATTACTAATCTAAAACTCATTTTTAATCCTCTCTATGAGGATTTAAAAATCTCATACATTAATATAGGATATGCTTATCTAGGGATTTCAAAATCCCATCTCATTTCCTCTTAACAAACTAAACTTAATATAAGCTAAGATTTGCCATAGATGAGCTCTAAGCAAATTGGAGGATTTCCAAGAGAACTTGTCTCTAACCACTAGTGAAGCTTTGGATGGTTGAAGGTAAGTGTTTAGTTTTCAAAAAAAATTTGTTAAAGTTTCTAGGGCTTCTTTTTTTTTATTTATTTATTATTATTATTTATTTCACTATTTATCATTTTAGATTTTCTCTCTAATTTATTTTTTAGTTGAGAGAATGGAGAGAGGAACGTAAAAATCTATTGCTTGATTTCCATCATGGTGAGATGGGTAGAGAAGCACTAGAAAAAACATTCACATACCTAACTACGATAGTAAAAACAAGTAAAATAAAAAAAATAAAAATAAAAAAGCAAAAAACCTCAAGCTATTTTTATTTATGATTTATTTTTTGTTTTTGTTACAAATCAAATGCAAAATGAGAGTGAAGGGGTTGCAATTTCTTTGGGAAATAGGAGTTAAGGCGTGGGCTTGAGGGTTAAATTTTGTTGTATTTTCTTCAATTTGCTAGGGAACCTTTGTTAGTTTTGAGATTTACTTTGATTTGTTTTATTTTGTTTGGTTGAATAAGAAATGAAATCCAATTCATGCTTCTATTTGGCTTTTGTGTGATGGTTCTGAGTTTCTACAAATTTGTTTACTAGATGGTGTCTTTGGTTTGTGCCTGTTGGTCCAAATCAATGTTGTGTTTAATTATGGAACCCACATTTAATTTAATTCAAATATGTTGAGTAGAATATGTTTCTGCTTTGTAGTTACTAGTCTTAGCCAAGTTGGTGTCTGGTTGATGTAATGTGAGATAGGTGTTGTACCCCCACTTAGATTTGTGGTAGGAAATGGCTTATTATATTTTAGGCCCCTTTAATTTGGAATGCATGTATCATGAGGGGCTAGTAACTAAAAAATTGAAAATAGCCGGTTGGAATTTTGTTAATATTTTAACATATCTAGCTTTTGGGCTAATTAAAAATTTATTATCCTGTTATAATCTGAATTATATTATGGAGGGTTTGCAATGATAATATTATGTTTTCTTTTACCTTTAAGTCAATTACCTATCTTGCTAGCGAACCACCTATAATGAAAGGAATGGGTAGAACATCAATTGATACCGATACCATCACAAGACTTAGTGCGATCATTATGGAGAAATAGTGCTTCAATGCTCCAATAATATGTAGTTATTTGGTTGAAGTTTAAGAACTGTAAGGATAATTAGGAAGTCTGAAATCAACGTTTCGATAATTTCAGTTTTGAATTTTTCTAACAGGAAACTTTAATGAACTTAGATTGAAGTTGTGGAAAAAGAGTTTGTATCCTTCTTTCATCCATAAAAAGATATTTTCTTAAACAGAGCAATGACAAAAACAGTTTTGCATAACTCGAGTTCTTGAATGTTTAAAACTAGCAATGAGTTTGGAGGAATCTCTAAAGAAAATTTAAGGATGCGAACTTTAGCAAAAGAATAGAAACAGGATATAAAGTAGAATGAAAAGAAAGTAAAACAATGACTAAAACTATTGTTTTAACATTTATTTATTATTGGTGATTATGTTGACAAGGAACAAATAATTTAATAGAGGGGAGGGGGGAGGTAGCTATAAAAAAAAACTATCTTTTAATCCTTAGCCTTTGTTTGCTTTAACCTTTTTGACACTACAAGTTTGAAATCAACAAACTCGCCTGAACCACTGGTTTCACCATCGAAGGAAATAATGGACTTATGCTTTTGAAAGAAGGCTTTTCATAAAAAATTTCCTACCATAGGCAAAGAATATTCTTCACTTCATTCTTGTAATGTACCCTTGGGTATATTGAACACAAATTCCATTTCGAAAAAGAAAAGTGTCTTGTTCGACGTTATAGTGCTCCACACTATTGATTTCTCCTTTTGCTACAATCTTCATTCATTTATAATCTTAGAGAGAGACAGACTTGAAAATGACTTCCTATAGAAAAAGATGGATAATGAAAATTCTTTCGATTTTTCTTCTTCCATTCTATTTCAAGTCTTTCTTTATGCTCTTTTAGTGGAATCCAAGGACCCATCTTATTCTTTCCATGGGACCCTGGTTGAAGGACCCAAGGATGTACACAAGCGTGAGCTCGGTCGTCTCTAAGAGTTGCTGGCGAGTGCCTTTTTCCCGGAGAAGAGTTCCCGTCTAGAGAGTTGAAGATTCAATTGTTCCTATTGGAATAGTGTGGATGGTCTTGAGAGGAATCGTCTTATGAAGGACTTTCTCGAATGGAGCTATAGGTGGATGAAGTCATGGCTAGAGTACCGTCGGTAGTACTTCTGTATCACTTCAGATGATTGGGTATCTCTCAAACAGCTCATGGATTCTCATTTTCATCATGGTACTTCTTTCTTCTCTTCTTCTTCTTCTTCCACTTTATTCTACAACAATAAAAAAAACAAAGATAAAATGGTAGAAAAAGGGACAAAAAAGGTCATTTTGGTAGAAAATATTCTTATAAACAATTTAAGTAGGACTCGATCGAGGATTGTGAGTTAACAAGTCAACTTTTTATATCTTTTTGGTAGATAATTATATTTCTCCCTTTTTCCGAAAATATGTTGTGTCCTCCCTTTTCCACTTAAGGCTATAGTAAAATATTCTCTTCCTTTTTATAGTCCATCAATACCCTCCACAACTTATTTCCTCCTCTTTTGTCAAGGCTTACTTCCCACCATCTTTATTAAGTTTCTTATTTACATGCTAAAAATATTTAAAAATTAGTAATCCCATAAATTTACCTTCATAAAAATAAGTCATATTTTGTATTATTTTATTAATTAAGATATGATATTTAAAAACTAATAACTCAACAAAATAATTATTATTTAACATATTTTTGGGTATTTCAAAATTCTAAAATTTATTATGCTAATAAAATTTTAAAGGGGAATCATATAAGTATGTACTATGCATAAAATATTAATGAATTTAAAACCCCAAAAAGGTTATTTTAATGGGAAATATATTTTTAGAAAAATAATTCTCATTCATTCAATGCATTAGAATAGTAACTTTGTATATTTTCAATATTACCCTCGAAGCAATTGAAGGTGTACTCTTTGTACTTTTTTTTTTACCTTAATTTTCATTTTCTTTTCTTTTTTCACTTTAGCGGCTCAATTTATGGCCTTTCCCCACGTTTTTTTTCTTTGTTCTTTGGTTTTTTCCCTTCCCATTGCGAATCGCCAACCATTCCCACCTTCTCACCAAATTAAATTATTTTTTTAGTACGATTAAATGAATTAAGTTTTGTAATTTTTTAATACTTTGACTTTAATTAATTTTGTAAAATAATTCTTGTTATCCTTTTTTTCAAAATTGATTTAATTAAAAAAGTAGACTTTATTTTTTAAAAGTACAATTCATTTATTCATTATTTCTTCATTTTCTTTATTAAATTTTTATTTTAACGTCATGTGTAATTAATGCATTAAATTAATTAGTTTTTAATATAAAAATATACTCACCTATCATAATTAATAATTTAATAAACAAATAAATATTAATATTTTAAATCATATTTATTTCAAATATATATATAATATTTTATTTTGCTTTGTATTCATAATATTTTTATATTTATACTCTTCACATTTGGATCTCATTTTTTATATTTTTATTTTTAAATTTTGTATAGAATATTAAACCTAAATTTTAAAAAATAAAAAACATTATTCACATGTGTTGAAACTAAAGTTTTTGTTTTCTTCAAAATAAAATCAGAATATATATATATATATATATATATATATATATATATATATATATATATATATATAAAACTTACCTTTAATTTCATTCAACAAAAAATTAGTAATGAAGATTTTTTAAAAGTATTAACTTTAAAAGTAATATTTGGAAAGTAGGTAAAATTAAAATTTTAAAAGTGTTTACATTAAATTTTTGAATATAAATTCACAATTCTAATCATATAATACATTGATATTTAAAAAGGAAAAAACAAAAACTAATGTTTTTTTTTATTAAATATGTAAAAAAATATGTTTTTGTTTAATTAAAAAGTGAAGCCATGAAAATTGTTTTTATTTTTAATAAATGATGTTTAAAAAAAAATATATTATATGTGTTTTTTGACATATTATTTAATAATAGTTATCAAAGTCATAGCAATGATAATAAAAAACTAAATATACTAGCATATCCTACTGTCTACAATAATACTTTTAGTTTATGATATTATTACTTTTAGGTAAAAACAATATTACTATCTCCAATGATATGTTTGGTATAGATGCTAAAGTGGTGATAAGTAATTAATAAGCTAGTATATCTTATTATCTAGAGCAATATTTTTAGTTACTAAGCAAAAACAATGTTACCACCGTGGTATATTTGATATAAAGTTGAAGTGATGATGAGTGATATGATAGCCGCACATATGGGGTTCAATTACTTGCACCTATCAACTTGTTTTGTACAAGTGGCAACCCACCATCAATTGGTTGGAAGGTAGTTTTGGAAACATGCACAAAATTACTATTTTAGTACATGAAATGAGAATTATTTTTCTCAAAATGCACATCTTATGAAAGTTACTGTTTTGGATTCTAAATTCACCCAGGTACATGTTTACATAATTTTTCCAATTTTAAAAACATTATTTTACTTAATATTTATTTCAATAATAAATTTAGAGTGGGAGCTAGTGATCTAAGAAGAAAATTTGACTTTTTTATTGATAAAAAAGTAAAAAGAAATATTGTTTCATCAAGAAAAAATTATTTTTAAAAAGTGATGATTTAGAAATAAATATTTCAACAATATTTTGAGTATGGAAGTAACTTATTTTGATATTTAACCCACATGGAATGAAATTTATAATTTCTAGATTAATGTGATATTTTCTGAATTAGGATTTTTTTTTCTTAAAGTATGCATTCATTTATTGGTTTGACTCCACTAGTAAATGGAAAGAATCATACCACCTTTTCAAGGAGAGAATTATGGAGTTGATTAATAAAAAGAAAATGATGGGTTGGTTAAGAAATGATTACAAATGGCTTTACAATTATTTAACATTTTCATTGAGCCACACAATATAAGCTTACACTATAGTTTGAGTCAATTGAAAGATGATCATGACATGCTCATTTAAGTAGCATTTGTTGACGAAAATTGGATACAATGGAGAAAAGAAACACTCTCACACACTCACTTTGATACAATGAAACTCTCAAAGATACAAAATAAGAAGAACAAGAAGAAGAACACAAGAAAGGCTCAAACAAGTTCTTGGAACTTTGTCCAAAGACTCTATTTCCTCCCACCTCTAGAAATCTTTAGGGAACTAATGGAAATAGTCTTGGGATTGATCAAGCCTTTTCACTTTTCTGCATAAGATTTCAAAAGAAGAAAAGTCATATATATAGCACTCTTAGGGTTGAAAAAAGGTTACAAGGATGAGAAAAAACCCATTGTCTTCCTCAATCTCTTCATCTTTGTAACATTCAAAAATTAAATCATATGTTTAATTCACACATTAAACATGATTTAATCTCAAATGTGTAACTCTCTTACACTTAACCTCTTAAGCTTTGTAAAGTTACAAAGATGAGAAGACTCATTGTCTTCCTTAACCTTTCAAGTTTTGTAACATTTCAAAACTTAATCATATGTGTAAATACCTCTTAAGTTTTGTAAAGTTACAAAGATGAGAAGACTCATTGTCTTCCTTAACCTTTCAAGTTTTGTAACATTTCAAAACTTAATCATGTGTTTAATTCACACTTTAAAAGTGTAACCCTTCTTACACTTTTATTTTCAAAGGTTATTTTTTCAAAAGTGTAACTCTTCTTACACTTTATTTTTAACCAACAATATATATATTTATATAAATATAACAATCCCCCACTTGGTTAAAAATAAACATCAACCCTTATAACCTTAACAGTGAAAATGCATAAATAAAATATCTTTCGATTTGAATTTTACCTTAGTGTAATTGTCACAAAGCTCCGTTGAAATCCCAGGTTGCTTGTAGCATTGAACCAGTTATTCCTTGTAACGAAACCGGTAACAACACACACACTTCCACTAACCACACGAGTGCCCATTATTTTCTTGCTTAGCACTTTTATGGCCATGTGCTCAATCCATTCATGAACTTTCTTGAAAGAAACTCTAACTCTCATGAGAGGCGGCACCACCCCTAAGTTCACATAGGTGAAATTCTTCCAGCATCCTTGTTACCTTTAAGATGCTTGTCACACATAGACTGAATTTCATTAAAAGCTTTAAGCTTAACCCTCCAACGGTAACAACCAGCATTAATCATCACGGATGGAACTCACATGTTCTAATGCTGCCACAACCCACTTATCAATGACTTGTTTTTACCCATTGAACTTAAGACTAGTCATTTCTTAGTATTAAGTTGGGTTACCATCATTGGTGAGTTTTATTTAAGGAGTTTTAGTCCCATCCCTCTAGATGTTATCCTTACTAAATCTCTTGTAAGAGGTTTAGTAAAAGGATCCGCCAAGTTTCCACTTGACCTCACAAATGAGATTGAGATGATTCCATTTTGAATCAATTGTCTCACATAATCATGTCTAATGCTTATATGTCTAGACTTCCCATTGTACACTCCACTGTACGCACGAGCTAGAGTGGCTTGACTGTCACAATGTATCGACACTGTTGACACATTATTTGCAGTAAAAGGGATGTCCATCATGAGATCCCTAAGCCACTCAGCTTCTTTTCCAGTTGCAGCTAGAGCTATAAACTCTGCCTCCATGGTTGAGTGTGATATACAAGTCTGTTTCTTGGATCCCAAGAGACAGCCCCACCACCAAGTGTAAAAACCCAACCTGTGGTAGATAAATTATCTCCCACACTCGATATCCAGCTTGCATCTGAATACCCTTCAAGTATAGCAGGAAACTTTGAATATTGGAGGCTTAGTTCTTTGGTATTCTTTAGGTAACCAAGAACTCTACCAATAGCTTTCCAATGTTCCACGCTTGGATTGCTAGTAAACCTACTTAGTTTACTAACTGCAAATGAAATGTCAGCCCTAGTACACTGAGCAGCATACATAAGACTTCCAATTGCACTTGCATACTCAAGTTGAGCCACCGATCTACCATCATTCTTTTCAAGTTTTATACTTGAATCAAATGGAGTATTAGCATTTTTAATCTTGAGATGACTAAATTTGCTAACTACTTTCTCAATATAGTGGGTTTGGTTCAAAGCATAACCCACACTATTTCTTTTCACTTTGATACCCAATATAGTATCAACTTCTCCAAGATCTTTCATCTTGAAGGTTGAGGATAGAAACCTTTTCGTTTCTATTATTCCTTTCATGTCATCACTCAAGATTAACATGTCATCCACATATAGACACACTATGACCATATAGTCATCACAAGTCTTAGAATATAAGCACTTGTCCGCATTGTTGTGTCTAAATCCATCCGAAAGAATAGCATGATCAAATTTTTCGTGCCATTGTTTGGGAGCTTGTTTTAAACCATATAATGATTTGACAAGCTTACACACTTTGTTTTCATTCCCTAGTAGAACAAAACCTTCCGGTTGTTCCATGTAGACCTCCTCATTGAGATTCCCATTCAAGAATGCCGTTTTGACATCCATTTGATGAACAAATAGATTATGAATTGATGCCAAAGCAAACAATATCCTAATCGATGTTGTTCTAGCCACCGGCGCATAGGTATCAAAATAATCAATACCTTCTCTTTGTTTAAACCCCTTAGCTACTAATCTAGCCTTAAAGGTTTGAATCATACCATCAGTGTGATATTTCCTTCGAAATACCCACTTGCACCCTATTGGTTTAGATCCTGGTGGAAGGTCTACCAATTCCCATGTTTGGTTGGACATAATTGAATCCATTTCATCATTGATGGCCTCTTTCCAAAAAGCAACATCTCTAGAAGCCATAGCTTCTTTGTATGTTTTGGGATCCTCCTCTATTTGAAGTACTATAGGAATTTTTCTTATAATATCTTCTCTATTTCCTTCTACTAAGTAAAAGGAAATTCTTTGAGAATCAATCTCATCCGATCCCAACACTTTCTCTTTTCTAGCTCTTTGGCTTTTCCGAGGCACAATGGGTTGCTCAACAACCTTTGAAGGTGTCTCCTCTTGAGACTCTCCAACACTAGTAGGCACTTGAGAATTGCTATCACTCAACAAATTCTCAAGAACTCTACTTCTCTTGATTCAATTATCACATTAGACTCCAAGTCTAATAGCCTATAAGCTTTGCTATTTGAGGCATAGCCTACAAATGCACACTTAATGGCTCTTGGACCCAATTTTGTTTTATTTGGATCCGTTTTCTTGCAATAAGCAAGACACCCCACACTTTGAAGTAACCTATATTAGGCTTCCTTCCTTTCCATAACTCATATGGAGATATCTCATTTTTCTTCATAGGAATTCTATTCAAAATATGGCAAGCAGTCAATAAAGCTTCACCCCACAAATTGAAATTCAATTTAGCATGCAATAACATAGCATTCACCATTTCCAAGAATGTTCTATTCTTTCTCTCCGCTATGCCATTGTGTTGAGGTGTATAGGGTGCGGTGCACTCATGTATTATGCCATATTCTTCACAAAAAGAATTGAATTCACTAGAGAAATATTCACCACCTCTATCACTTCTAAGCACCTTAATATTTTTCCTAGTTGATTTTCAACTTCGGCTTTGTAAACTTTAAAGGCATTGAAAGTTTCACTTTTGTTTTTCAACAAAAACACATAGGTAAATCTAGAACAATCATCTATGAATGTAAGAAAATACCTATTTCCACCTCTTGTTAACATGCCATTAAGTTCACAAAGATCACTATGTATTAAATCAAGCAAATTAGATGATCTCTCAACACTATGAAAAGGCTTTTTAATCATCTTTGATTTAACACATATTTCACACTTTTCAAATTTCTTGGTATCACAAGCAATCAAACCACATTTCACAATCCTTTTAATAGTGCTTAAACCAACATGTGCAAGCCTATTATGCCACAAAAGTAAAGAATTTGAATCACACATATAAGCGGAAGTAGAAGCCATTTTATAGGTATTGTCATTGGTACAAAGTTTGATCATCCCATCACAAGAATACCCTTTCCCACAAAGTTCCCCGATTTGGATAAAATTAGCTTACCGGATTCAAACACCGCTTTGATACCCGGTTTGCCAAGCAAATCCCACTAACCAAATTTTTATTCATATCGGGGACATACAATACATTTGTAAGGGTAACCTTTTTGCCGGAGGTAAAAACAACTTCAATAGTGCCCTTGCCAAACACCTTGGATCTTCCTTCATTGCCCATTTGAACCTCTTGATCTCCCTTTGCATCTTCAAAGGTCTTGAAAAGAGATTTGTCATAGGTAACATGAATTGTGGCACAAGTATCATACCACCATCCTTGCACCTTTCCTTGGACAACGCACACTTCGCTTAGTGTTGCAATGATCTCCTCATCAATTGCATTCACCACAGCCCCTTTTTGGTCCTTTCGGAACCTACACTCCCTAGCATAATGCCCGGGTTTTCCACACACAAAACAAGGACCTTTCTTGCCCTTAAATTGCTCTTGATTTTTCTTGGGGCTCATATAATTTCCGGAATTCCTTTTGACGTTGTTATTTTTACCTCTAGGATGATTGGCCTTTGAAACCGCATTGGCTTTGTTAGTCCCACCATTGGACTCTTCCACCATTTTGTCTCTTGATCTCGATTCTTCCTCAATGCGAAGATGTTTTTGAATCTCCTCCAAGGAGTAATCTTCGCTCTTGTGGAGAATCCTCTTCCGGTAACCTTTCCAACTTGATGGTAATTTAGCCACAATAGCACCAACTTGGAAGGCCTCCGGAAGTTCAATTTTGAGAACTTTCAACTTATTCACAATTACTTGCAACTCATGAATTTGTGGTAAGAGAGGCTTTTCATCAAAAAATTTGAAATCTATGTATTGAGAAATAAGAAACTTTTTGGTACTTCTTCCTCGGCTTTGTACTTGTTTTCAAGAGCCTCCCAAATCTCCCTCGCGGAATTGGTGTTGGTGTAGAGATCATATAGCCTATCGGATAAGGCGTTCAAAATATGACCCCTACATATGAGCTCATCCTCCTCCCTCTTCTTCCTTGCCGCCACCACTTGAGGTGTGTCATTTTCCTTTGGTTCCGGTAACGGTGCCAAGGTAGGATCAAGGATGTAGAAAATCTTGAGTGCTGTGAGAAGGAATCTCACCTTGTCTTGCCACCTAGTGAAGTTGGAACCATCAAAACGATCCAACCTCACAAGGTCTTGGTTCATAATCTTGATAGTCTCTCCTTCCATTGTGAGTAGAGTCTTTGATTGTTGACGAAAATTGGATACAATGGAGAAAAGAAACACTCTCACACACTCACTTTGATACAATGAAACTCTCAAAGATACAAAATAAGAAGAACAAGAAGAAGAACACAAGAAAGGCTCAAACAAGTTCTTGGAACTTTGTCCAAAGACTCTATTTCCTCCCACCTCTAGAAATCTTTAGGGAACTAATGGAAATAGTCTTGGGATTGATCAAGCCTTTTCACTTTTCTGCATAAGATTTCAAAAGAAGAAAAGTCATATATATAGCACTCTTAGGGTTGAAAAAAGGTTACAAGGATGAGAAAAAACCCATTGTCTTCCTCAATCTCTTCATCTTTGTAACATTCAAAATTAAATCATATGTTTAATTCACACATTAAACATGATTTAATCTCAAATGTGTAACTCTCTTACACTTAACCTCTTAAGCTTTGTAAAGTTACAAAGATGAGAAGACTCATTGTCTTCCTTAACCTTTCAAGTTTTGTAACATTTCAAAACTTAATCATATGTGTAAATACCTCTTAAGTTTTGTAAAGTTACAAAGATGAGAAGACTCATTGTCTTCCTTAACCTTTCAAGTTTTGTAACATTTCAAAACTTAATCATGTGTTTAATTCACACTTTAAAAGTGTAACCCTTCTTACACTTTTATTTTCAAAGGTTATTTTTTCAAAAGTGTAACTCTTCTTACACTTTATTTTTAACCAACAATATATATATTTATATAAATATAACAGCATTCACATTTAAACTTTGCCAAAATATTATATGGTGTTTTTGGCTAAATTGGTGAACAAGTCACCCCAAATAAAATAGTGGATTTGAAAAAGTGTTCATAAATAATTACAAACTTCAGGTCTGTTTGGATATACTTCTTATTTTCTTTTATATAAAATATAAAAACTTTTAAAAGCTTATATTAAAAATATAATGATTTTTAAAAAATTGACTAAAAAGATCTTTTACCACCTCAAATTTAAAACTTTTTTAATAATTGACTAAAAAAATTCTACAATCTCAAATTAAAAAATTTTTAAAGCAAGTTTTAAGAATATAAAATAAGTTTATATTTTTGTATAAGAGGTTTTACTTTTTATATAGACATTTATATTTTTAAAAACAAAAAATCATGAAGGTTATGTTTGGTTCTAGAAAATAGGAAAGAAAAAATATATATTAAAAAAATCAAATATAATTAAAATTAGTTAGAAGTTTATCTTTTTTAAAATTATTTAATTATTATATTGATGACTTAAAATAAATAAAATGAGTTTGAAATAGAAAATAAAAATAATTAGTTTTTTTATTTTCCTTCTAATTTTCTTTTATATTTTATTTCTTTTATATTTTCTCTCAATTTTTTTGGAACCAAACATAACTTAAGTATGTTCAAACAAACACTTCATTAGTGATTATCATTTCTTCAAAATCAAAGCATTTGCCACTAAACCAAATTTCATGTCAATCTTTATCTTAATTCTTAAATTAGCATTGTCTTGATTTTAGTAGATTATTTATCTATGTTTAGTTCATAATCCTATAATATAATTTTTCTAATAGACAAGTATTTTTTTTAAAAAAATTGTTTTTAAATATGCACATAAATTTTAATTTGAAACCCCCCCTAAACCAATAAGCCAACTCAATTGCAAATTGACAACAGCCAAACAACAATTAAACCTTTAAGTAAAATTATTCATTTTATCTTTGGGATTATATTTTCCCTTATTCTTAAACATAGAATAAAATGCCATGTTTTAAAATGTAGGGTAACCCTTGATTGAGAGAATATTGTAAAACCTTCAACTTGCTCACATGAAATATTTTTATTTTTAATGAAAGCTTTTTTTTTTAAATTATTTTTATAGTAGATTTTTATATAATTGAAATAAAATTTTGTTTTTGGATTTAACTATAAAAAATCAAGAATTTCTAAGGTGGTATTTGTTTTTTTTTTTTTACTAAATGGAAAAACCAAAATATTTGATTTTTTCCATTTAGTTAAAAGTAACGTGTTGATATCAACCAATATAATTAAACTAAACTCATTAATAATAAATTTACTTTAATTATGTTAGTTGATATTAACATGTTACTTTTAGTTGGATAGAAAAGCAAAATATATTAGTTTTTTTTATTTAGCCGAAAAAGAAAACACCATCTAAAAATATTATTATTATTATTATAAATTTTTTATTAAATATTAAATAATTTTTTATATAAGTTCTTGACTTTAATATGAAAATACCTTTTAAACCAAAAGTTTTTTTTTTTGACAAAATTATCCAAACAACTCTTAATTATAAGTGTAAAAATACTTTTTTGTTCCTTAGAATAGAAGACAAGCTAAACATGATCTTTACTTGAAGTAACTTCTTACCTTTAGCATTTAGTAGAAGTCAATAATAAAACTAAAATCATTTTTTAAAGCACAATTTTAGTATTATAAGAATAAATTTTTTGATGCATAATCACTTCTAGAAGATTGGATGCTAAATTTTTTTATATGTACTAAAAAATCCCCCCATTTTTTTAATCATAACTAGTCATTTGATGTAAACGGTAAAAACTAAAAAGAGTGACAAACATAAAAAAAATTCCATTTAATATTAGAGAAACTCTTGACACAAGGTAAAAATAATCTTGAGGAAAAACTTTACTCCATTTAGATACTCGTTTCCATATATAACTAAAAAAATGTTTGATAAAAAAATTAAATAAAATTTTGAGAAGTTTTCAAATTATTTGTATATGGTTTACGACTAAGCTCGTGTTTTTTTTAATTGAATAAAAAATATTTGATATTTTCTATTCAATTAGAAGTAACATATTAATATCAATCAATATAATTAAAAAGAACTTGGTATCAATAATTTTAGTTTAATTATATTAATTGATATCAATAAATTATTTTTGACTGAATGAAAAAAATCAAATATTTTAATTGAATAGAAAAAAAAAATATATTTTATATTATCATGTAAAATAGATAAAAAAAAATTATTTTTTATATTTAGGGTTTTAAATGGAACTTTGTTATAAAGAACAAGTAAGAACTTAAATTAATATTTTATATCAAAAACTGATTTTTGAAAGCAAGTTTTGGAAAACATTCCTCCTAATCCCTTGCCCCTCCATCAATTAATGCTCAAACCAGCCCTTAAATACCATCGGATGATCACAAATTGACAGCAATAAATCAACTATGAAGCTTTTACATAAACTATTCACTCCTAATCAGCATTATATGATACTTTGAAATGTGGATTGACTAAAGCCCTTGATTAAAAGGAGGTGTAAAACACTGAACCCATGACAAGGGAAAAGATGAAAACCCCCCATTAAAAAACTAGCAAGCGTGCCCCATTCACACATGAGCTCTTCCCCACATTCCTTTACATTATTTTTAAATTCTGGAGCAACCCACCACCTCCTTTTTCATTCTTTCTCTTCCCAAATATATAAACATCTAAAAGCAAACCCCCCACTGCAGCTTCACAACCAAGCCCTGTTTGGGTGTTCTCAGCTCATGGGTTTCTCTAAAGCATTCCTTTATGTAAACCACTCAAAGTGGGACACTGTGCAGGTTTTGAGCAGGGTTTCTTTCCAATCCTACATATGGGTGATGTGGGATAGTCTCAACTAGGTCTGGTATCTTCACCATCTCCTCCATTGCTGATCAGTGAGTCTTTTTTTTTTTTTTTTGAACTTCCTCTTTGATTTCTTGAACTGGGTCATGTTATGTAAAGGCGTGTTCTTGTTTAAGTTCTTTGTGGTTTTGATGATTATGTTGTGATGTTTTGTCATTTTCTTAGAAACCCAGTTTCAAGTTAGAATCATGCAATTTTTCGCTTTGAATTTTATTAAACGAAGAAAAAAATGAAAAATTTTAAGAGTACCCATGAAAATGAAATAGGAGTTGGAATTCAGAAAGCACAAGGGTACAACATTTTGAGCATAAGGTACAGTGTTTCACCCATGACTAGGTTGTTTTGGATAACTTTAGGAATTTGCTTTTAGTTTACACTTTTTGGTACTTTTTTTCTGTTCAATCCATTTTCAATATACCCATTTCAAAATTTTACTTTTGATGCAAAGTTCTATTTTTCCTGCCTTCTGTTGATACAAAACACCGTTTTTCTCTGTTTGGTTGCTGAGAAATAGAGGGAAGGAAAAAATGATTTTGATGCTTCATAGTATTCTGTGTTATTGGTTCCAATGTAAAGAAAAAAGACAAAGAAATTATCTCTTTTCTGGTTCGCTATGCTTAATTCTTGAAATTTTTGCTTGATTTTGCATTGTAAATATCTAGGATAATCTGGCACTTCCACGATTAAACTGACAATTAACGGCAATAGCTGAGATTTGTGTGGATAATTGGACAATTCTTTTACTATATGCTACAAATTCATGTCATAAACAGTTGTCTATATAAACATGTAAAGATGCCAAGTGATGGATACTTCAAGCCCAACATGTCATGGTGGGTGTAGGCCAATTGGGCATAGCTTGTAAATTGGTCTATCTGAATGTCTACTGAACCGACTTCATATCCTAGAAATGGAACTTTCTTGATCAAGAAGCAACACTTCTTGAAGTTGATGAAGAGCTGCTCATCCCAAGGTTCAAAGTATTGGTTGAGTCCGGTATGACTCGGCCGAGTCATATCTGCCTTGAACCTTTCTACGCCGAGTTTGATACCCGATGCCATCTTAATCATAGACTCGGCTAAGAACCAGTTAAACTCAGTTGACTCAATCAAGATTTCAAGTTAACTTAGTTGAATCATCTGAGATATCCAAATATTCCCCAGTTTTACCCAAAAGTCATTTTTTTGGCCTTTCAAATCACAATAAGGAGCAACCAAAATTTAGAAATCTCTGAAAGATCAGAGATTCTCTTCAAAAGGAAGAGTTTTAAAACCCATGACCTTACCTATGTTGAAGAAGAAGAAGAAAGAAGACATCTTTCCTGCTAGCGACATTGTTGTGGTGGCTGCCTGATTGGTGAGAAACACCAAATTCTTCCATTAATGACAATCTCTGCATGTTGGTGTTGCCTCTCTTTGCTACGGTAGTGTTGTAGGTAGTATGGTTGTTCGTTATAGAGGAGGCTCTTTACCTCTGCCAAAATCGGTACTCTTTGTTTACAGTGTGGGATTGGGAATTTGAAGATAAAGGGGGGAATTGGGAATTTGAAGATAAAAGGGGTAAATGCATTATTCTATATAAAAATAATTTATTACTTCAAATGCTCATGTGTGTTATGAATGGGAATTTGAAGATTATTATTTTATATGCTAAGGTATGGTATGAATTGCTTCAATTTGGTTAATGTATTATTATTTTATATGGTAATTATATCATATCTGATGTATTATTTTATACGCTAATTGATTATTAATAACATATTGAAACCATTCAATTTATTATTATATTAATATGTTTTTAATTTTATTAGTTTCTAAATTTTATTTAATTATATTTATTTTTTAAAATAATTTTCATAATATTTTTATAATTTTTTGAACTTCTTAATCTGTCTTATTTTGCATATCATCTGATACCGAGTTGAGATGCCGAGACCGATGTGCCTCGGAGCCCTCCGAGTCAATGATCGATACTGCGACTTTGAACCATGTAATAGCAAGTTGATCCCACCAAGCTGTGGCTCTTTGTTTTGGCAAAACTGTTATCAGCTTAACCTTTTTGCTTGACAGCACCTCTTTGACGTCAAATTCTCTGTACCTAGTTTATAACCAATTGATCACTCTTTCACCTTCAAGATCTCCTCTAAATTCTGGAATTGAACTCTAAAGCCCTTATTTCAGAATTTCTTCTCAACATGTACATGATTATCGGTCAAAATGCTTTTTAAAGAAGGGATTATTAAAATCCTTCTCTTTCAGCATATTCAATATTTTTTCCTTGAGTACAAGCTTATCTTGATGAACCGCTTATATTTGGGCCATACAATGGGTGAGAGCTTCTATTAGCCTTCTAAGATCTAAAGTCAGTTAACAGGTTATGATCTGCTATTGATAATCTACCTTGTTCTTCTGATTTTGGTGGCTGTGCCATAGGATATGGTTGATCCTCCTTCCTGGAGAGTGCAGAGGATTCCCATTGGTAGTTCCTTTGCAGTAATAGCACAAGTTCAGTGAAGGATGGGATTGATGGCTTCAGTATTGTCATGATGAAGGTTTCATACTTTTGATTTAGATAAAGAAGATGAACATATTGTTTTGCTAATAACAATTAACTTCTCAGACGCTTTAAAATAACAGGCAGCAGCCTATATCTCTAGCATTTGTAACCCAAGATACCTCACATTCTCTTATTTGAGAATCTTGTGCTGACAAGTTGTGTGGGCCTTACAAGCATCTCCAGGAATCATGAGACAGATATCTAGTTTTGGCACCACTTTGAACAAAGTAATTATAATTCATGTCTTGACCAATCCATTGATTTCCTTTAGACATGAAAGTTAGGACTGGGATATTGTCTTCATTTAATTCTACATCATGGTCACGAGCAGGTTCTTCTCCAGATAAGTCTATGATATCTTGGCTGTGAATCAAGCAAGAATTTGGGTTTCCAGAGGAGAAAGTTGTTTGAGTTAGCCGAAGTCATAGAGTTTCATTATGTTGTTGTGAATAGGGTGAAGATACTGAGAATTAGTTGAGGAAGAAGCAAGAAAAAATAGCTCTCAAGTCTCCAATACAATACGAAGCCTTAGTGGAACAAGCTCACAGAGTAAACTGGGTGCTGTTGGAGAGTTTTTATATATTTATTAATTTTATTTATTTGTTCATGAAATGAGCCTATCAGTGGCCCAGAAAAACTCCACCAGTTTCCCTCTTGTATGGATAATGACCCATGCTTCCCATTCTGGCTATTACATGGCTTTTGATTTAGTCCTGTAGACACTGCAAATTACTTGTCCATCTTGTGCACTTGAATTGTCTGTTAGAAGAGACCATAGATAAAATGCACTTGAGTTCAGAAGTCTTTGTTTAAGGATGCTGGATGAATCTACAAGTCTATGACAGACCAGTATAAATGATGAGACTTCATTAGAGGTTTGACCAAGTCAGCACAAAGAAGTCGGATTTCTAGCCTTGAAGGTCGGCTAGAGCACAAAAACGAACTCAAGGCGTACACATGCTGCTGTAGGTAAGAAATCCCAAGAGAACCCACAACATTTTTTTTTAAAAGGCATCCCAAAGCACAGAGTGTCAGACAATAAAAGAAAAGATCTGTACCCCAAAGCAAAATAAAACTTGGAACTTAGTTCCTATGCCCAAACATGTGAAATCCATATAATTTAAATGGGTGTGAGAGGCTGAAAACTTATCTTGATGGATTGCTAGAGAGCTATAAGACTTTGATTAGTGGATTGAGTATTTTCTTAACACTATGAATTGAATTATGATGAATCATCTAGCATGGTAGCTAGGTCACAATGATAAGTGAGAGACCTAATTGCACTCCCAGACCATTTCTTCAAGTTGTGGTAGATGGATGTGAAGAATGCTTTCCTCCAAAGATGTTAAGAAGAGGCTGTGTTCTACGTAGGGTGATTGGCTAGAAAGGAACTCTAGGATCTTTAAGGACAAAAGGGGATCGGTTCATGATAGATGGGATATAGATTTAGGTCTTTGCCATCTCTTGGTTGACTATAATCACAGAAATTTAGGTATTCGTTTGAGCCTCATCTCTTTTGAGTTGGATGGCTGCTTGATTAGGTAAGAAAAATGAGGAATTTGTTACTTAAGGGCTTCTCCTTTTTGAAGGGGATTCAAGTTTAAACTTTGATGATTATGCTTTAGGCAAACCTGGTTGGTCAGGCATTGTAGGGCCTCATCGTCTGGGGGTTTGTTAATGACTCCCTTCCCCTTTGTGTCTCTTGGTTCTTTAGAAGATGTGGAGGCAGATGGTTCGTAAAAAGTAAAAATCTTTTTTTTTTTTTTTTTTCTGTTTTATTCTTTTTGTGGCTGTCTTTCTAGAATCGTCCAAGGAATAGAACTACGTGTGACTTGATCCCGTAAGGAGCAAGGGGTACGTAGGCAGCCAGAGAATCCTGGTCCAGTTCTTCCCTTTTGGGGAAACTAAACCACTAGAATAGATAGATTAATCGTTTTTTCATTGATTTAGTAAGAGTAGGTGCGCCCTCGAGAGTTGGTTCGTGAATGGCCGACTTTTAGTGCTTAAAAATTTTGGAGTTCCTTCGTATTCGTATTCCCCGAACTGCGGTCAGTCTGGGTGAAATTCCGGGGCCTCGGGCTTTCATTTTGAGGAAACAAGATGCTAAGCAGAATTTCTGGGCAGATAGGCAGTGTGACTCTCCCACCACTCAGAGAGAGAGATTATGCCGAATTCAGAATTACCAAAATCTACTGATGAACAGGATTCAAACTAGAATTCCAGTCGAGTATGAATGGGTTTTGGTACCTGCTTTATGTGGTGATTGTGGTGTGTTATCGGGCACAAACAAACCTGAGAATTGTAAGGCTGCAAATAAGAAATCCAAGGGTCCCTAAGAGCTCTCAAAATATTGAAATCCGATCTTTATGACTGCGCTAATGGAACTGCATCTATAATGGAGACTTTCATTTCAGATCGGTATCTATAACAGTCGCTCATGAACCGATTGGCAAGGCACTGACCTTTAAAGCCCCTCCCTTACCTCGTAAGTAAGCAGGTACTAAATAAAGACCCTAATAAAAAAATTATCGTTCATTTTGAGGGATAGATGATTCATCCTTTGCTTGTACTTTCTGTGTTTCTTTTGATTTTTTTTTTATCATAAATATTGTATATCAATGACATATTAAAAGATATCTTCATTGCTATATGATATTGTTACTCTGCAAATAATGGTAATGGTATTAGATCATACCTAGATCATAACATTCACTGTTTGAGAAGCTTCACTTCATGTAATGGCAATAACAGTGCAAATGAGCATCTCCACACTTTACACGGGCTATTATAATTTTGTAGAAATTTAAGTATATCATTTTTCATTAGTGTCAATAACAATTGACTAACCAGGATGATTTATTACCAAAAACTAAATCAGAATGGAGAAAGGTATAATTTTAGTCTCTAGAGGGAAGATCTTATTTGTTGGGCCTAACTCAAGTGATTACCTGAAAATGCAACCAAACCTTTTATAAGCCACACCAAAATGCACAATGGAAAATAATATCTTTTGAAATGGTCACTCTCTCAATAATTAGAAGAATATAAGCATACATAAATTTCTCTTAAAGAAAAATTCGTGGCCAAGTTGAAATTTGATTAATTTTAGGAATATGGTACCATCTTTACTAGACCTCTGATTCTTTTGTGAAGGTACTTGACTTGGGCCTTGACTCGGTTTGAACCTTGGCGTGTCTTGGGCCAGGCTTGGAACATGGAGTGTCTTGGGCCGAGCTTGTACTTTGGCTTGACTCACGTTCATTGAGGGTACTAATGCTTAATCTCTGATTGAAGATTCTTCAAACTTGATCATCAAATCTTTGAATCTTCGAACTTGAATTTGAAAATCCAAGACAAGACTTGAAGAACACTTGAGGCTATGAAGTGATCTCTCCAACTTTATAGTTCCACCGTCTTCTGAATTGTTTTGAAAGCTTTGGAATTAACCCTAATTTAAGGGATTGGAAACACTATATTTGAATGGTTTTCTGATTCCTTCAAAACATTACTCTTTAATTAATGCTAATATTTAAGGAGATTTAAAAGACCATATTTGATAGTCTTAACCCTTTGAAATATTATTCTTTAATTAAAAATAACATTTAAGGAGATTTGGAAGACTATATTTAGTAGTCTTTAGCGTATTTCTTGACAAGATGATAGTTTTTATTTTTTATAATTATCAAACTTGTCATTATTTATTTATTTTAACATTTATATTTTAATCGTTAGAATATATGTTTTTTTACTTAAATCAAAGGCAAGCTGTCTTCCTTTTATGTGGAGCCCATGTGACATATGTAACAATTTGATTTGATGAAGTTATTGCCAGGTGACAACTTTTATTTTGCCTCGTGTTATTTTATTATGTATTTTATGACACATGGTGATTTTTATTTGACCACAACTTAATTAATTATGAACATTTAATATTTTTTTTGGGTCCATGATTAACATGATTTGAGCACATGGTAAATTGTTAAAGGTTAAATTTTACCCTTCTACAATATCATGTAAATTATTGAATGCTGCTGACATCAGATTTTTCATTAATAGGATGGGAGAAATATATATTAAAAATATTTTCTTTTATTAAATTTGTGCCCCATGAATGCTCTTTTTGTCTTTGAATGTTTCCTAAAGCAATTTGGCAGATGGTCAATGTGCATGGTGTCAAACATGGTGCCACCAGACGCTACATTATAAATAGGGTCACTATACCTTTACCCTTCTGCATCTTCTCCTCCATTTCCATCAGTGAGTCTTCTGTTTGATTTCTTGAACGGGATCATGCTTGAGCTTGTTATTCATACTTCTAATATGTCTTATTCTCATTTGCTTCTTTTTCTTTTTCTTTTCTGTATGTTATTTTGTGCTGATCATATACATTGTATATGTACATTGATCCATAAAGCTTTTATGTAAATGATTTTCTGATGGTTTTTTCGTTTCCTTAGATACCCACTTTCAAATTAAAAGCAGAATCTTTCTCTATAAGGAAAAAAATCTAGAGTGCCCTTGAAAAGTGAATTGCTACTCTTATTGCCCAGAGTTTGACATTTTTAGCCAAGGTACAAGTACTTGTATACCATGGTACGAGAACTTTGTTGCTGTCATTTGTTTATTCGGATGCTGGTGGTTTGATCTTCTTTGCAAATTAGTGTTTTGTTTACACTTCTAGGGATCTTTTTCTGTTCAATCAGTCCTCATATACCCATTTTTAAAGATTTTTACCCTTTGATATCTTCAGACAGGATTTTGGTAATCACCATTTTGTTGTTTTCATTTTTGTTAAACAAAGTACCTTTGTGCATTGTTTGGTTGCTGAGAAAATGGAGGACCAGAGAAAATAAATTGATACCTTTTTTTTATTTCTGTTGGTTTGATTTAGAAGCAAACATTTCTAATCTTATTGTTTCTTAATGGAATTCGACAGCAGAGATCATATGAACTTCAAACTGTGTTTCCTTTTCTGTTCCCCGGTTTTCTTAGCAACCAAACAGAATTGGAGCAGATTGTTTCTCTTTGTTGGTCCAATGTGCTTCATTCTTGGGGTTTTTGCTTGGTTTTCTATTGTTAATCTGCTATTCAGATAGTACTTAGGTTTTTAAGCATGTTTTCTTTTTCTTAATCTCCTTTAGAGAAGGCATATTGCTATATTACCATAGAAGGAATTTATATATATATATATATATATATATATAGATATATATATATATATATTTAGGGATTTGAACCTTTTAAGAAAGCATTAATGGTTCAACTGTAACTCCTTATAATTGTTGTATGTCATGCTTTTTGTTTGGATGGTTTTGTATCTAGTCTTTTTTTTATGGTATTAGAAAACAGGATATGTATTTTAAGAAAGTTTTAGTGGTATGATTGTCATTGGTTATGATTACTCTGCCATATAATTGCTAAAATGGTTACTTTCTCTTAAGTTTGTGATGTAAATGTAAACACACATTTCTTGTTAGCATGTGAACTCTACCCTTTCACACAAGCCACCCCCATCACCACCAGCCAAAAGAAAAAAATGAAAAAGAAAGAAAGAAAATTGAAACCAAGTTATTTTATGAAGTAACTTGATTTAAAGACTCATCTAGAACTAGGAGCTAATAAGTTAGTTCTTGTGGAAAAATCTAGGACCCAAATTGAGGATTTGTGAATGTATGTGCATATTTATTTATTCTTGGGGAAAGGGGAAGAGGGAGATGATACAAATCATGGAAATGAAGGATGTGTTTTGTAATTATTTGGGAGAAGTTGGCACTTGCATGAGTAAATTGAGAAGGGTGCTTTGGAAATTAGATTCCATGTTATGTAAGATCCTTGATTAGTCTACTGGGTTGGGATGCTCCTTTTGTGGTTATCATGCTCAACTTACATGGTAGACTCATTGGCCAAGTGAGGTGCATTTAGTATAGAGGATATTGTAGGAGAGTCCTTTCTTCCTTGATTATTTTCCTCTGTATCACTATGACAGCTACTGGCATCTGACACATCTTTGGCAGTCCTTGAAGTTTTTATTACTTATGTGAAGAATTCTTCTTGTACGTTTTTATTAGACTGCAGTAAAATTGTCATCTCTAATTAAAAAAAAATGACACTGAATTTAGTGGGTTTTTGTGTGTGTGTGTGTGCTCATTTTAACTTTTATATTGTTTATTTTTCCTGCAAATCACCTTTTATTTTCTATTTTTACCTTTTATTTAGAAAGAAACATTAATTAAAGAACTAGCAAGGTACACAAGAGCAGGATTTAGTCTGCATTGGATAAAGTGTTCATTGACAGTTTATTTTCTTCTGTTTCCATTTCAATGCTTTAGACAGTTTGGCCTAGTTTGAGGTTGATAAGTTATCCTTATAATTCACCTATTCTATTAGCTAGACATTGATGTTGAGATTAGGCAATTTCTTTCTTCAAGCTTGGGGTACTATCCAAATCATGTTGAGCTTTGCCAGCTTTTGATGTATGGATGAAGTGGAAGATTTATATCAGCTGTTTGTTACCATCATTCATCCTTCCTTATATTTGCTTTCCTTTTGTATTTTCCTGGAGCACCGCTTTTCATTTCCTAAAGTCTTTTGTTTCTTTTCTTCTTGATTCTCTGACTTTGGTTTGTTTTGATGTTTATTTATTCACCGAGTTCTTTATTTCTTCAACTAAAGCAATGCTATTATTTTCTCCTTTCTCTCAGTCAACATATTTGAATATTTTTGAGGTAGGACTGAAGTTAAGCCTTTTATTTGTAGCTTGAGTATCGTTAGAAATTTACTTTTTGATCTTTCATGCTACTTTTTATGCTTAAAATTCTAAATATGAGATACAAGAAAACAGACGAGGAACAAAAAAGGGATTTTATGGAATGAGAAGTTTGCTAATTACGAGTATTGGAACCACTATCTTAGATGTTTTAAGTGGCACTAAAATTATTTCTGCAGGTGAACCAAAAGATGGATCAGACCAAACTGCATTTGAGGCTTCGCTGTTCTGGTTCCACATTGTCGGAAGAATCAGCACCAAATCAGGAAAGGAACTGTTGCTGTCATTCTCATCTGCCTTCCTCAAGTCTACCTACACTTCAACCCTTTGCATCAGCTGGACAGCACTCGGAAAGTAATGCTGCTTACTTCTCTTGGCCTACCTCTAGCAGATTAAATGATGCTGCTGAAGAGAGGGCAAATTATTTTTCCAACCTTCAAAAAGCAGTGCTATCCGAAACTCCTGGTCCATTGCCAAAAGGGCAGCAAGCGACCTCCTTGCTTGAGGTCATGACCATAAGGGCATTTCATAGCAAAATCTTGCGTTGTTACAGTCTTGGCACTGCAATTGGGTTCCGTATTCGAAGGGGCATGCTGACTGACATACCAGCCATTCTTGTTTTTGTTTCCCGGAAAGTCCACAAGCAATGGCTGAACCCCATCCAGTGTTTTCCCAATGTGCTAGAGGTGAGGAAAGGCTGTTCACCTAACTTCTGTCCACATTGATTTTTCTTTGTTAATTGAGGAGGGTACAGAATTGGCTAAGTCATAAGGATGGAATAAGTTTGAAGATGTTAGTGATGCATGCAATTTTTTTCCCCTTTCCCCTTTTGGTTTTGAATTGTTTGATATTTTTCAATGCATGTCCTGTATGATTTGACATGTGTTTTATTTTGATGTTGAATTGCTTCCTTCTATCAGGGGCCTGGAGGTCTATGGTGTGATGTGGATGTGGTTGAATTTGCTTATTTTGGTGCACCTGAGTTAGCTCCCAAAGAACAGTATTATACTGAGATTATGGATGACCTGCGTGGGGGTGATCCATGTATCGGTTCAGGTTCTCAGGTATTCTCAGGGCCTCTTCCAGCCTTTCTGTTTTAATTAAACTGGTCCATTGATGGGAGGGTGGTAGTTTTATCTCTGCACGAAAATTATACCTTATTCCCCTTCAAAATGGGACTGAGATATAATCTTTTGTTTATCCAACCAACCTTCAGCTTTGACTGAGATAATAATGTTCTGTTTATCCAATGTCATAATTGTTTTGAAGTAAACTTGGCAATCTAGAAACTCTTCTTCTTCTTCTTCTCCTTCTTCTTAAATTTTTTCTGCATACTGCCTTTAAAATGTTAGAAATTGGTGCAGACATCTCTATGCTTTCATTGCAGTTGCAAAATTCTTCCTCCTCTTCTTCCTCCTTTTGCAGTTGCATTTGCAAAGTTAATCTCAATACACACACACACTTGCACTTACAAATTGTTCTTTCGTTTTTTATTAACCAACTGGTGTAATTTGATTGCACGTATTTAACTTTGTCTATCCATTTATTTTTTTCACAATGTACGAATATTTAGAGTTCATACAGTTGTCACTACTTTTCATAAGTATAACCAGGCATAACAAACTTTTATTCATCTCTTTTGAGTCATTGAAGTCACTTGTATTAAATAGAACGATGTGGGTTACTGTATCTGTTATTTATCCATATCCCTAACCTATGTTTGCATGGTATAATATAATCTTGTTTTGCATTATAACCTGCATCTTCTGTTTAGTGTTTTTGTAGGGATCATTACAATTGTAGTATTCTTCTAAAAAATGGTTAGGGTTTAGCTGTTTGTGTAGACCCTGGAAGCACAAATTGTGCGACCAATCAGGTGCTAGCCGTTGGGAAGCTCAAACGTTTTAGGGTATGTGGAAAATATCCAAAAAAAATACTGCTGAATGTCATACATACATACATACACATGTGACTTAGAGGACAAGCTGAGAGAAAGTTGATGAAGATTCTTTGGTCAAGTTGATGGCACTACAAGGATAAGGGGAAAATCAAGAACATGTTTAGGTCTGAAAGGCATGATGACCTAAACATGCAGTGGAAGATATGACCCTAGACAGAGATATGAAAAATGGAATTTATGCATCCAACTTCAAGACAGTATGTTGTTGGATTGAGCTTGACTAATAATTAAATGATAGATCCTGTTTATTTTGCCTTTTTTTTTTTTCCTTATTTTTTTCCTTTTGAAAAACTGGATAGAAAATTTTGGATTGAGCTTGACTCATAATTAAATGATAGATTATGTTTCCTTTGCTTTTCTTTTTCTTTTTCTCTTTCTTTTTATTTTTTTCCTTTTGGAAAACTGGGTAGAAAAATTAGTTTATTAAGAGCTTGAATGTATTTCCAACTTGTCAAGCTAGAATCACAGGCTTGTCATAAGAGAACTGTGAACTTTGCAAGCCTCTAAGCAGGAATGCCAAAAATGCTAGTTCATAGCTGAAGATATGATCTAATTTATAGTGTTAATTGTATTGCTTGGAAAAACCAAAAAATCGCTTCAGGGCATTTTGGTATCCGAACAAAGAAGTTAAGAGATATTTCTCCATAAATTTTCTCTTCTCTCATGGTATTATTGCTATAAGTGGGTTTCAATTTTATTTTTAAAATATTTTGTGTTTGCTAATTATCTACCGATGCTGGTATAGTGATTGTTGTATTATTCAGTCAACTGAGCAGTCCACCTGAGGGTATCTTAGAATTTGAAGATGAGACTTATAAGGCATCACTGAGAATGCCTATTATGAGATATTATTTGTTTTGCCACCTTTTAGGTACTTCACAATTATGCATGTCTCCTTTGCTTTGTCTATTGATTGATTTGTTTCTTTTACTTGAGATGGTTCTTTAGAGTAGCTATTTGTGCTTCCCATCTGATAGGCTGGAAGCTATATGCTCAGGTTGCATCCCAAGACGGTTTTGGAACGTTAGGTGCTATTGTGAGGAGTCAAACTGGCAACAGACAAGTTGGTTTTCTCACAAACCGGCATGTTGCAGTTAACTTAGATTACCCAAGTCAGAAGATGTTTCATCCTTTGCCACCAACACTTGGACCTGGGGTATATCTTGGTGCAGTGGAGAGGGCTACTTCATTCATCACAGATGATCTTTGGTTTGGCATCTTTGCTGGAATAAACCCAGGTAATGTGTTTCCAATTTGTGTGGCTAGTTATCATGACATATGTGGCTTCTAGAGATGATAAACTACACTTTTACACTTTTATTATGAGTGCTCATGTGATCATGAGAACTTCAAATTTTGTTTTCTAAATGTTTTGTCATACCTTCACTCAGCTTTTGCTGAAACAAGTTTAAGTTCTTAGAAATGGAGTTTATTGCAACAGGGGATATGGGATGAGAGGTGTTCCCTGATTTTACCTGGCCCTATTATATCAATAGAATTACAGTGGTAGAGTTTACCTAATTATCCCTCTCTTGGACCATGCATGTTCATGGAAACTTGACTTTGCTCTCACTTAGCTGGGTTCAAAAATCATGTCTTGATCCCCAAATTTCCGGAAAATATATGTACCATAGTCATCACAGCATTTTCGGGACTGAGATTGCCCTCTTGTCCCAAATTATTAACATACTGCATCTATCCTAGTCTGACATCATACTGCAATAAACAGGGCACTCATATTGATCAGACCTCAATCTAATGCATCCGATCTATGATATGTGTGTGTGTGTTTTAGACTCTTAACATGTTTTCCTTATTTTCCCCATTTTGATACATAGGCTTCCTTGGGGTGATAGATAAAATTGACTATTTTGACAAACTGGTTTCCCAGTAAATTTGATAATGTAGTTTTGTCCTGGACCTCTTAACACAACGTCTATTTTCCCCGTTTTGATACATAGGCTCCTTGGGGTAATAGATAAAATTGACTATTTTGACAAATTGGTTTCCCAGTAATTTGATAATCTTGTCATCTCCTGAACCCCATAGTACAAATTACGGTTTGCTGCATTTGCAGAGACATTTGTGAGAGCAGATGGGGCATTCATACCATTTGCTGATGATTTTGACATGAGCACAATAACAACATTGGTAAAAGGTGTAGGAGAGATAGGAGATGTCAAGAAAATAGACTTGCAGTCTCCAATGAATAGCATTATTGGAAAACAAGTGGTGAA